>NW_001915235.1:0-13027 GCF_000208925.1 Entamoeba histolytica HM-1:IMSS
ATATATAGATAATAAGAAGATGATAGATAAATAATATAAACAGAGAAATAAATATATAAAAATACGATAGATAAATAACATATAAATAAAAGAATATGAATAATAAAAATAAATATGAATAATCAAATCATCTATTTCATTAATATTTCATACAAAATAGAAATGATTATAAAATATAAACATAAATATTTATTGATTGTGTATTTATCATATTTTTTATTTTTTTTAGGAGCAAAATATAATAAATGGAAAATTCTATGGATGCAAATTTTTTTGCATCTTTTTTCTTTTTTGTAAATTATTTAGATGCATTTTTCTTTGCTAATTTTCGTACCCTTGATTTTCTATTCTTCATTCTTTTATTTAAATTGATTTGATTTCTTCTTTATTTTTCATCAATTTAATTATTCTCATTGATTATCATTTATTTCTTATTTTATGTTGAATATTTCATTATTATTATATTGTTATATTTAATTTCATTTATTATTAATATCATCATTTATATCTTTTTATTTTCTTATTATTATTTCATATTATCTTATTTCATTCTTTCTATTATTATTTATTATATTTCTTATTAAATTACATCATCATAATCAATTATTATTTGATATTTCATTATTTGATTTTGTATTATTGTTTGTGTGTTGTTTCTGATTTTCATTATTCATTTCTCATTCATTTTCATTTAATAAAATAGAAGAATAAAAATAATAAAAGAAGATAAATAAAATAAGAATAAAATAAGATAAAATCAATGATATTGTTATTATATTATTATGTTATTTTAGTTTTGATTTTTAATTATTTTATTTTTATCTTTTATAATCATCATTCATTTCTTCTTTTTGTTAATTCCTCTTTTCTAAACATCACTCATTTCTTCTATTTCATTCTATTTTCTTTATTCTTGTTATTATTTTATTTATTTCTTCTTTTATCATTTGTCATTTCTTGTTTATTCTTGTTTGTTGTATATTTTATTCTTATTATTCTTCATTTTATGTTGTGTTATTCTTATTTATCTTTCTTATTATGTTTTGTTTATTATTGTTTAAATAGAAAATAATAATAAAATAAAGAATAAGAAATAATAACATAAATATGTTGATGTATTTTATCATTTCTTTATTTGTTTCTTGTTTCTATTATCTTATTCATTTGATTCATAATGAATTAATTCAATGAAATAATACAAATAAATTGTTTATTTATTCATTTCATCTTATTTCTATTTCATTCTTATTTCTTTTCTTATTTATTAAAAACACCCTCATTGGGTGTGAATATTTCATTAAATGAAATAAAATAAATCAACAATGAATTATGTAAATTTTTATTTCACCATTTCATTCATTGGCAGATGAACGAAATGGCTGTTCATATTCTTCATTGATTTGTTTTTATTCTTTTTTATTTCATTTTCAATTAAATCAAGATTGAATCATTTCATTTCAATTGCTATGAATCGTTTTGGTGTGAAATGATTTGGATGTTCTTTTCCACAAAGTGCTTTTGATATTCCTTTATATTCAAATGCATTTTGTTTACAAGATGATTTTGTTTTATAATTTTCTTTGCAAACAACAATGTCAACTTGTCTTTGTCCAAATCCAAATAAACAATCTTTATTTGATTGATGACATAAAACAAATGCACATTGTGGTTTTTTAATATCAAATTTCTTCATTCCTTTCAATCTTCCTTTTGATTCTAATGAAAATACAAATGATTTTGAATCTTTTATCCAATCATCAACTTTATCAATTTTAGAATTAACATATCCTCCAAATTTATTTCCATCTTCATCTTCAATAATAATTATTATATGTTCTTTATTAATTATTCTTTGATCAAATACTGATGTATTAACTTTCCAATCATCTTTATCTGAATCAAATAATATATTTCCTATTCTTCTATTTGTCCATTCTTCTATTTGTTCAATTTGATGTTTTGATATTATTTCATAGTCGTTATATTTCACTTCTTTATGTATAACACAACTTTCTGTATCACTCATTGATGTAGTACTTCTTTCATTCAAGACTACGTCTCTTGATTTGTTTAAGAAACGTTTTTGTCTTTCATATTGAGTCAAACATTCTGTCATCATTTCTTCTTCAATTGCTCCTCTAATTAATTCTTTATATTCATTGCGTAATGTTTGAGTATTTTCAAGAATATCTTCTATCATTAAATGATGAATAGATATGTTTGCAGTATTTGTTTCAATATCAATGCTTTGTTCTTTTAGTCTCTTGGTAATATCTTCATGTGCTTGTTTTGCTTTTTCTATCACTTCTCTTATCTTTTCAAAATTCATTGTTTCAAGTGAATTTATGCGGTTTTTAATTTTTTCAACATTTTCATCCTTTGAATATAACATTATCACAGACATTTCAATGTCGTTCATTCTGTTTTGGAGTTGATTGAGTTGTTGATCAAACTTATCTAATCTTTCATTGATTTTTCCAATGTATTTATTAAGATAATTAGAACTTAATGTCTCTATTTTGTGCAAAGGTATTCTTAAATTCTCATTGTCAAAACCATCGAATGTATGTGAAACACTCTCATTCTGTTGATGTTGCATTATATTTATTATCAAATTATTGAGAATTAAACCTTTTTAATTTGTATTTGATTGGTCAGTTTTATAAGTTTTTGTTTTATTCTTTCTCTATTTTTCGTTATGAACGAAGTGATTCGAAGATGACACGTCTGAAACACCACACAAACTTTAATACAAAATCAAGCATCGACACTTCCAGTTATTATCTGGTTATGACGGTGTATTTAAATTAGAAATGTATTAGGTAATGATGCAAAGGGTGTAGCAAGATATTATGATAGAATATTACATGGTGTACTATAAGGAAGTACTAAAGTGTGGGTAAGACTAAAAGAAAATTAAACATAATAATATAGTGGGAATGAAATACTCTCTTCTCTCATTCATAAAATAAAGAAAAAAGGAAAAAGAAAATGTTTAAAATTAAGACAAAAAATAAACAAAGGTTTAAAAAGAAGAAATAAGCAGAAGAAGGATGAGAAGACATTAATAAGAAAAAATAAAAGAAGTGATTTTCTCAATTTGCAAGAAAAACATAAATGATAAGTTAAAGAAAAAGATTACTCTTTTTTAAACAGCTCAGGGATTAGTCTCGGCTAAACTAGGAAGAATATATGAAAAATCTATTAACACTTAATTAAGTAATTTTTAATTATTATTTTATTTTAGATATCCTTTTCCAATGCAGGGAAATACAACAAATTTTATTGTAATGGATATTGTGTAATAACAATGTGTGTTGTAAAGAAAATCAAACAAGATATAAAAATTTAATGTCATACAATAAAAAAAGAATAAATGTCAATAACAATAAATGGCATAACTATAATAATGGTAAACGAAATATCAAGGAAAAGGGTTTAGAAAGAGAAAGACACAATGAAAAACAAATAGCAAAGAAAGTACAATTAAAAGGCAAGAAAAACAACAAAATAAAGAAATAGAAATTTAATTGAAGTGATGTATTGTTTTTCAATTAATTTGTTAAATAAGAAATTATATAAGAAATTAAGAAATGAACAAATTGAAATATATAATAAAAGCAATAAACATTAATGTAAATAATAAAAATGAATATATTAAATATATTAAAATATCACATAAAATAAAAGAAAACATTAAACAATACATTCAAATGAAAGTAAATGATATAATAGAAAGAAAAGTAAAGTGTAATTCAATAATAAAATATTCATCATAAAATAAGAAATTAAAAAAAAATGTGAAATTCTTTAATAAAAAATAGAAAATTAAATATTAATACATTTATATTTCATTCTTCATTGATTAAATGATAATAATCTTATAACTTCACTTTTTAAAAGATGAGTAATTTATTTGTTTTATTTATTTGTAGATTTTCTTCTTGTTTTGTGAATAAATCATTCTTCTTTTGTTTTATTTCTTTATTATTGTTTTCTTCAAAATTCATTCAATTTAATTCGTCTTTTTATCTTTTTCTTTAGTTTTTACTTCAATTTTAATTAACTTCTTCTGTGTTTTCTTATTTAATGTTGATTGAATATTTCATTACCACTTATATTATTATAACTATTTTCTTTTATTATTAATATCATCAAATATTCCTTTTCTTTTGATATTATTCATTTTAATATTTCTAATTTCATCTTAATAAATACATTTTCTTCTCTTCCAACAAATAATATTCAACCATAATACTTCATTATTATTCATTCATCAACGTATGATTAATACAATTTCCATTCAAATGTACTATCATAATCAGATAATAACTTGGAGAATCGAAGTTTGAATTTGTATTAATGTTTTGTATGTGGTATTTCAGACATACCATATTAACGTTTATAGTAATTTTTAAATAAAATTATTCAAAAAGAGTTATTCCACTATAAATAGAATGATGAAATGATGTAAAAATAATGAATAATATGAACTAAAAAATAAAGAATTGAACTATTTAATGAAAGTCACTAAATCAAGAAATTATAAAAGAAGAGAAATGAAACAACTAGACATGGTTTATTTGATGAAAGTAGCACTTCATGTTAAAGATATGAATGACATCAAAAACGTTGAAATGATTAACAAGAAATGTGGAGCTGCAATTCACTCATTGAAAGTTAATCAATGTTTACATCGGAAAAAGATGTTAATCAATTTTGTAGAATATTTAATCCACCAACATGTAATTGTAATTTACTTCCAGTTGATGAGTCAATATTAATGAAAGTTGAGAATATCAGAAATTATATTTTTGATAGTTTTGTATTTTCAACAACAGGAAATGATACAAACAAAATATTTGGTCAACAACAAACAAGTATTACAAAAGAAGACAGAGAAAGAATGTCTAAAATTATTCAAAAAGTAGAGTCTTTGATTTATTTTTCTTATGCATCAGATGAAATAATAGAAATTATCATTCAAAATATGAAGAAAGGAATTAAAATAAGAAGTAATGAAATGGTTTCAAAGGTATTTAATGAAACATTTGATAAAATGAAAATAGAAGAATCACTTTATCCAAGTGAAATGATAACTTATGTGTCAAATAATGTTAATGGAATTAAAGCTCGAGAGAATAAAAATATCATTCTCATTTATGAAAGAGAAATTCCTATTAAACAAGAAAAAGAAATAGATATACCAAAAGGAATTACAATTTATTCTTCAAGTATAGTTTTGTCTGAACAAAACAATGAAAGAAATATTAAATTTTTTAAATCACCAAGTAGTTCATTATTTTCAAATACAAAAATAACATCATTTAATCCAACTAGTGGTAATGATGGATGTGGTATTAGAGTTAATATTGAAGATATGAATAAAGAAGAAAATAGAAAGTATACAAGATTCTTAATGACTTTTATGTAGATTCAATTACATGTTATAAAACGTTATTACCAGACTTTGTTCTAAATCAAAAAATCAAATTACATGAAATACCACAATTACCTGAATATATCAAATACCTTTATGTTCAAACAAGAGATTCAAATATTATAATAAATCAACAACATATTGAATGTTTAGAAATGAATTATATCAATTCTTCAATTGAATTTCTATCAGTAAATAATTTAAAACATATAAAACTACATGGAAAAGGAATAAAAATAAATGAAATGAAAGAAAAACAATGAACCACAACCAATAAAAGAAGATATTGGAAAGAAATACAAGAAAATATAACCACATTCCAAAATGTTGAAGAAATTCAATTACGTAGTTGTTGTAATTTACATATTAATTTAGTAGCAAATAAATTAAAAAAATATTGACATGAATAATTGTGTAGAAAGTCAAATTAGTGTTAAAACAGAAAGTATTGAAAGAATGAAATTAGAAGATAATAAACAAACACAATTCAAATTAACAACAAACAAATCATCTGATATTTGTATTGAAAAATGTGAGAATTTCAAAATTGAAATCGAATCAAACAATGAACAAAACATTGATATAATAGAAGGAAATAATATTGAATTTAAAACAAAGTGTCCAATTAATAAATTAACAATTATTGAATCTAAAGAAGTGAATATCAGAAGAAATGAAAAATGTAAATCATTGAAAGTAGTTGAGTCTACAATCAATGAAAATGATGTTAAACCAAAGAAAATTGTCTTTAAATCAATTGAAGAATATATTAAAATACCACTGAAAGAAGCAGAAGAGATATATATTGTGTCAATGAAAGATTATATTTTTGAAGAGTTATTTGATAAATGTAAGAAATTATATATTGATGAATGTGAGAATTGCCAATTCATAATTAAGAAGAATGAAAATAATGAAATGAAAATAACAAGATGTAAAAATACAGAAAATACAGGGAAATTAGATAGTCTTGAAGAAATCATTACAATAGATAATGAAGAATGTAGTATTCCAGAAACAAAGAAGAATATAAAAGAAGATAGAGAAATAATAGATATGAATAATGAAAAGAAAGACATAGAAATAGAAACAGACAAGAAACATGTTATAATAAGAAATGCATATGACAGTCGTATTAAAATTCAAAGTGACATTAATAGTGATATAACAATAGAAAATAGTGAAAATATAATAATTGAAGGAGAATATGAAGAATATGGAAATGTCAAAATGGTTAAATGTAAAAATCATAAAGAAAAACGAGATATTGGATATGAAACTTACACAAAAATTGGATGTGCAAGATCATTATTACTTAACAAATGTGAAAATATTGAATTTGAAATTTATGGAGATAAAAAGTCATTAGAAGTTGATAATAGTAAAATGGTAGGTATTTTAATAAGAAGAAGTTCACATAATACAGGTGTTGATATTGTACGTATTGAAAATTCAGAAATGTCTAATATCAGTTCAAGTGAGTTGTGTAACAAAGTACTTATAACTAATAGTAGTGGAATTGAAGACATTATCTATCGATGTAAAGACGAACTTGTATTGAAAAGAATGAATGACATTAGATTTAGAACAAATGAATAAATGAAGAGTGTAAAGGAATTAACATTGAGAAAGATGTTAAAGGAAAAGATGTTAAACTGATAAAATGTCAAAATATGAAGATAAATGATACATCAAATTGAATCAAACAGAATGAGTGTGATAATGTTGAAGTAATAACAGAACAAGAAAATGAAATGATGGGAGGATTTTGAATGGTTGGTGGTAATAACATGCTAATGGGAAGATTTAGAGGTTCATTTCTTAAATAAGAAAATCTGATAATGACCAATTTGATTAGTTTTTGATAAATTTGAATGTTTGAAATAACAAGATAGAAACAAACAACAAAGAGTGTTATGAAATGTGAATGATTAAATGAAATACAACAAAACAAATGAAATTGAATATAACTCTTTATTAACAGTTTTATTAATGATAGAATAAGTTAAAGATAATAGAAAATATTATCAATCAACATATAATTCAATTATGAATTTAATAACAATTATCTCAAATGAGAAATAACAGAAATAAAGTGAATGTTTCTAATGAAGAAATAAGTTAGAAAATAAGAATCAAAACAATGAAAAGAACAAATGATAATTAATGGATTGTAAATGTTCTACACCAATATGCTTTCCAAAATTAATATTTCTTTTCTATTCTTTATTTCTTTCTCAATAATACCTTCTCTATCACATCAAACTATATACAACTCATTATATACAATATAATACAAATTATCTGTTTCTTTAATTGCATAAACACCTCTTTCACAAAAACTCTCTTGAACATCAACACAATTCACAATACATACAAATCTTTTATGTTTAAACAAAGGAGTAATGTTTTGTTTTAATCAATTATTATTCAAATCATATGAATGAACAAAACTATCTAACAATGAATTATTCAATTTAATACTTTAAAATAATATTCTAAATATTCATATAACAATGATACATCACAACAGAATTAATTATAAAATGTATAATTAACATTTATTAATTATTTAATATTCATAACATTATTTGTTTTCTCTTCTTCATTTCAATTAATTCATATTGATTATTTTCTTTTCTTTTCAATTATTATGATTTGTTTTGATGCAAAATTATATTTTTACAAAAATGTATTTAATATTCTTAATATTCATTTGAATATTAATGACAATGTTATTTTATCATTTTCTTTATAAACTTGAATACCACTATATCCAAATTTAAATAAACATGTGATTGATTAAATAAATAAAATGCATATTGTTGTTTAATATCAAATTTATTCATTCCTTTCATTCTTCAATTTGTTTCTAATGAAAATAAAAGTGATTTTGAATCATTTATCCATTTACCAACTTTATCAATTTTAGAATTAACATATCCTCCAAATTTATTTCATTAGGATTCTTCAATAATAATTATTATATGTTTTTTATTCCATATTCTTTCTCCAAATACTGATGTATTAATATTTTAATCATTGGTATCTGAATCAAATAGTATATTAGATATTTTTCTGTATATTTTTCTATTTGTTGAATTAAAAATTCTTTTAAATTTAGTTTAATTTCTTATCTTTTGAATTATAAATGTTTTGAGTATTTTTTATTTTTTATGAATTTATTTGAGGGTGTATTTTTTGTTCTTCTTTACTTTGTTTTATTCAATATAGTTTTTCGTTTTGAGTGAAAATTTCATTCTGATTTTTTATTCTATTAAATTTTTAATTATTTCTTCATTTATATTCATTCTTTGATTTTTATGAAGATTGTCTTGTGTCATTATTTCATAAATGAAATATTTCTTGTATTAGATTCAATGAAAGTGTTGTTTTTATTCATTTTATCATATAATTCTGTGGTTTATTTCTTCTATTATTTCGTTTAATGTTTTTGTTGTAGATTATTCATTTCATTCTCTAATATTTGTATTTGTTTCTTTATTAATTATGTATTTTGAAGATGGTATTTATATTGTATGTTTTATTTCATTTATTTTCTTTATCATGTTGATTTTATAATTCTTCCTTTATTTTATTATTTCATTCATGAACTTCTCCTTCTTATTTATGTGTTATTTCTTTTATATTGTTGTTTATTACATTCATTCAATTCATTGTTATTTTCATTCCACTCAATCATTTTAATTTCATCTTTACCATTTATAACTTATTCACATCTCTTATTGATTCTTTTCTGATTTATCTATTTCTTATTTTATTTATTTTATTTGATACTTTTATCTTGTCTTATTCTTTTCTTATTTTTTGTTGTTTCTTATTTTATCATTAATATTCTATTGTTTAATCTGTTGTATTATTGTAACTCAATATTCATTTGACAAATAAAATTGTTTTGTTTTGTTTCATTCTTCTTTTTGTTCTGTAATTCTTTATTATTCATTCCATCATTTATCACATCAAATATTTCAACAAAAACAATTAAATAAAATGTGTATGAATTGACATTATTATAATAATCAAAATACAATGTAAAATATTCATATCAACCAGAATAATAAAATGAACATGATACTGATTCATTGTATTGTACTAATATTGATTCAAACACACCATTGAATAAATCACTCAACTCATTTCTATTGTTGAAATTGTTCTTTTAATTATTTTGAACATTCATTAATTATTTAAACAATATGTATTATTTCTATTAATTTCTATGACTTTGTTATTTTCAAATAATTGTATTGAATAACCAAACAATAAATATAAATATTCTTCATATTTCTTAATGAAGAAGAATAGAAATGAGAGTGTTATTTTCAGAATTATCTTTTTGATTAATGATTAAATATTCATAAAAAATAATGTGTCAATCATTTATATTGTTACAATCAAATAAAATCAAAATGTGATAGAAATGAATATAAATAATGAAATATGTTGATATGAAATAGAATTGAAATTTCATGATAACTATATATTAAGTATTATTCAATTAAACAATTAATAAATAAAGTTAAATGTCATCAATTAGAAGAAAATAAATGTAAAAATGACAGAGAGAATAATAGAGATGCAAGATACACCATTAAGATTATGATTATTCAAATCATCATTTGTTTTATTCACATTATTTTCTGTTCCATTTGTTGTTTCATTTTTAATTGGTAAATGTGGTGATACTGTTTCATTTTGTTGGTTGTTTTGTTGGTTATTTGATGGTGGTTCATGTTGTGGATTATTTGATGGTGCTGGATTTGAATCTGGTGATTGGTCTGATTTTGCTGGTGTATTTGGTGTTGGATTAGTTGTTTCTGCTGGTGCTGGTTTACTTTGTTGACTATCTTGTTGTGGTGATGTGTTTGGTGTTGGATTAGGTGTTAATGATGGTGATGATTCAGGTTTTGAAACTGGTTGATTTGTATTTTGAGATGTTTGTTTTGTGTCTTGAGATGTTGATGGTTGAGTTGGGTGTGAATCAGACTTTGGTGTATCTTCTTTTGGCTTTTCTGATGCTGGGTTTTGTGCTGGTGAAGAGTCTGATGATGGAGATGATTGTGTAGGTGGTTCTGATGATGTTCCTTCTGGTTTTGTTGATTCTGGTTTATGTAACTTTCCATCCTGTGTTTGTGATGATCCTACTGATGATGGTTGTCCTGTCACACCATCTTGTGATGTTGGCTGTGGTGGTTTTTCTGAGTTTTTCCCTGATGCAACTGATGGTTCTGGAACTTCTGGCTTTCCGGAGGTTGGTAGTGTTTGTGTTGCTCCTTGTGATGTTTGTGTTGCTTCTGTATCTGTATGTGAATCTGTTCCTGAAGTACCTTGTTCTGTTGTTGATACTACAGATTCTGGTTTTTTTATTACTTCTGGTGTTTCTGTTTCACTCTTTAAAAGTGTATTAATCTCTGTTGCACTACTAAATACAATAATCAAGAGAAATAAAATCATTGAATGTATTAGATTTTAGTTTTGTTCTTAAATATAACTACTTCTTCATTTCTTGTTTTTTCATTTCATATTTGATTTTTGTCTTATTGATTTTTCTCATCATTTTTGTGTTGTTATTATTGGATTTATATTCTTCATTTGTTGATGAAATGATAAAATCGTGTAATTATTTTGATTGTTTTATTGATTTTCTATTTCTATTTTCTTTCATTGTGTGTTGAACAAAAATTGGAATGAGTAGAATCTTTTTAATTTCTGTTTATTTTTATTGTTATATATTTCGATTATATTTTATTGTCCATTCTTCTTTATTTTTATTCTTTTTATCATTTCTTGTTTGTTATTTTATATTTATTTCATTTTCATTTATTATGAAATGTTATTACTTGTTTACCATTTCTTATTATTCATTGTCATTTGTTGATTTTCTTATTATATCATATTCTTTAAATATAATTTGTTAATAATTCAGTGTTATTTATTATTTTCATTGTATTTCATATGCGATTGTATAATTATTGTGTTAAACTATTTTAAATTATCATTCATTCGATTTATTCAAATGATATTTTTAATTATTATCATCTTATTCATTCTTATTTTATCTATTGACTATTTCATTTGTATCTTTGAGTTCTATTTCATTTCTATTTCATTTTGATATGATTATTGTTGATAGTTAATTTAATAAACAATTTGAAAGTGTTTATTGTCTTTATATTATTATTTTAATTATTTATCTTTCTTCTTTTTATTTGATTTTTGTTTATCATTGAATATTCATTCTTTCTATATTCTTATTATTATTATTCTTCTGTTTCTATTATTATTCATAGAATACTATTAATTTGAACATTTCTTTTTAAAATACAATAATACTCATTGTTATATTCACATTCATTATTATTTCCACATCGTTCAATATCCATTATTAGTTGTGTTATTTCTTTTTCATTACATTTTATCATTAATTATCTTCTATTTCTTTTTCTGTATTTATTCTTTAACATAATATTTGATTCTCTTCTCATTTTAATCATTTTCAAATGTTATTTGTATTTTAATTCTTCATTATATTTCATTCATTATCATCATTCTATTATATATTTTGACAATACATTAGAATGGATTATGATATTAATCATTCTATATTTTAAGATACATGCTATTATTTGAAATAATTTCATTGATTATTAAACATAATAATAGACAATGAATTACATCAACATATTATTTTAATATTACTTCTCTTTCCATTTAAAATGGGGTTTCATTCTATTGTTTCATTACTTCAACATAAATTCATTAAAAATAAATAATTCAATTATCAAAGACATTATAAAATTGCATTATTACAATCAATGAACAAAAAGAAATACAAATTAGAAATAACAAATTATATAATTCTGATATTTGATTTACTCACTGATTATTAATAGTGAAAATAACATGATTATCTATTAATTTACATCATTTGATTGTTTTGCATTATAAATATGTGAAATGAAATGCATTTAATTTAAATAATAATAACAAGAATGAAATGGTACATTCAATAAAGAATAAGTGATAATTAAACAATGAATTGAATAAATATAACATTTTTGAATAAGAAACAAATAACAGTAAATAAGATAATTTTGATAATGATGTATTTATATCAAATGATAAAACAAATGAACTAATAAATAAAGAAGAAGTTAAAATAGAAATTGAAGAAAAAGAAATGAAGAAGAAACAAATTATAAAATGTCAAAGATATATTGAATGATAAATATTTGTTAATTAGTTGAAGTGATTGACACAAAGGAGATAAAAATGAATAAAATGATGATATTATCAGAAAGATAGAGAAGAAATAATAATATACACAAAGAAAATAAAGAGATGTAAAGAAGAAAAAGAAATCCATTCATCACAATCAATTCAAAAACTAGAAAAATTGACAAATAGAATAATCAATATAATATTTGATTCAAATAATGATGAATTGAATGTTAATACATCAATATTCAAACAAAGAATAAAGAAAGAATAATAATGAAAATGAATGAAATGATAATTCTATAAATGATACTGATGATAATATTTATAAATGATTCAAATATATTT
>NW_001915234.1:0-1010 GCF_000208925.1 Entamoeba histolytica HM-1:IMSS
AAAGAAAATAGAATAAATTGAGTGATGTTTATAAAAGAGGAATTGACAAAAAGAAGAAATGAATGATGATTATAAAAGATAAAAATAAAATAATAAATATAAAATCAAAACTAAAATAACATAATAATATAATAACAATATCATTGATTTTATCTTATTTTATTCTTATTTTATTTATCTTCTTTTATTATTTTTATTCTTCTATTTTATTAAATGAAAATGAATGAGAAATGAAGAATGAAAATCAGAAACAACACACAAACATTAATACAAATCAAATAATGAAATATCAAATAATAATTGAATATGATGAAGTAATTTAATAAGAAATATAATAAATAATAATAGAAAGAATGAAATAAGATAATATTAAATAATAATAAGAAAATAAAAAGATATAAATGATATTAATAATAAATGAAATTATATATAATAATTTAATAATAATGAAATATTCATTCATAAAATAAGAAATAAAGAAATGATAATTCAATGTGAATAATTAAATGATGAAAAATAAAAAATAAGATAAAAAGAAGAATGAAACAGAATTAAGAAAGAAAAGACAATAAAACAAAAAAGAATGATTTAATCACAAAATAAGAAAAAAATCTAAATAATAGATAAAAATACATTACTCATTTTAATTATATATGATATGATTAATATTCTATTAATCAATGATTAAATGATAATTTTATTACCAGTTTATTATCTAATTTTTATTATTTCATTTGTTATTTTTGTATTGCTTTGATATTTTGTAAGAAAAGAAGATGTATTACAGGAGACACAACAAAAAAATATAGAAAAACAAATAATCAAAGAAGCAATTCACACCAACCAAGAAATATAAATAATAATTGAAGAATGAGTGAAAATAGGTATTATCTGTATTGACAGAGATACATGAATAAGGGTATGAAAATTAGCAAAGAAAAAATGCATCTAAATAATTTACAAAAAAGAAAAAAGATGCAAAAAAATTTGCATCCATAGAATTTTCCACT
>NW_001915234.1:1110-13034 GCF_000208925.1 Entamoeba histolytica HM-1:IMSS
TTATATCATTGTATTCTTCTTATTATCTATATATTATTATATTATTCTTATTTTATGATTATTTTTATGTTTATATTCTTTAGATTTTCTTATTGTTATTCTTTTCTATTTAGTTGTATTTGTTTATTCATCTTTATCATTTTTATATTATTATCATTTATATCTATTTTCGATTTATATTTATTCTCTTTTGTTTTATATTAATATTAAATTTATCTTTTATACTTTGATTTTATTATTATATCATTGATTATCATTTCTCGTTTTATTTATCATTTATTCTTATTATTCTTTTGTTTTATATTCTATGTTATATATTCATATCATTTTCATTTATATTTTATCACTTATTATATGTTATAATAATAACATAACACATATGATTGATTATATAATAAACATCATGATGAAGTTATACATATAAATAATAAACATAAAAATAATAAAAAATTTTTCAATAATAAAATAATATTAATTACTTTACAACATTAAATTAGACACTTTTTATTGAATATTTCTAATTTTTACAATAAAAATACACTTTTTATTTCTTCTTTTATTATCTATTCTATTTTATTACTCTTTATCTTCTTCTACTTTTTCTTTATTCTTTATTATCTTTTTATTCTTTTTATATTATTTGTTTTTCGTTGTTTTTCTATTTCTTTCTTCTATTATTTATCAATTTTATATTCATTTATTCTTTTTATTTCTTTTTTATTAGTTCTTGAGTATTGTATATTTCTTTATTATTTCATTTATGTATTATCAAAATATATGTTTTATTGAATTTATGTTGAACAAAATATTGAATAATTCAATATTTTCAATGTTAAATATTCATTATTTATTCTGAAATGTTGTGTATATTTATTATATTAAATGAATATGATGAATAAATATCAATATTATTGTTTATTTGATTTTAAAAAATAATAAATGAATATGAAATAATGAAATAAAATAATGAAGACAATGAAATGATAATGAAATAAAATAATCTAATATTGAACAAATCAAATAAAGAATATATTGAATATATCATTATTGTTACATTATTATTTATTATTTCAATTATTAAATATTAATAAATTATTATTCATGAATATTTAATTGATATTTTACAATTTCATTTTCATTTTATTTAATAAATGAAATATAAATAATGAATGAATGAATGAATAATAATTTAATATATGAAATAATAAAAAGAAAGATAAATAATAAAGAAATATGATGTATTTAATATATAATATAATTTATTATCAAATATAATAATAATATCAAATGATGAATTATTTTTATTTCAAAATATTTTGCATCAATAAAAATGTTGCTAAATATTTTGCATCATTAAATTTTGCACTTTTTTTATTTGTTTCAATAAAATTTGCATCCTTTATTTTTTTCTTTCTTTTCTTCTTTTATCATCTCTTTTGTTTTATTACACTTTATCTTCTTTCTTTTTATATTCTCTCATTTCTACTTTTATTCTTTCTTCATCATATCAAACTTCTTACTTTATTTTTATTCTTTTATATCATTCATTCTCTTCTTTTTCAATTATTTGCTTCTTTTGTTGCCATTGGAGCTAAGTTATGATGGAATGTAATTGAAAAAGCAAAACCACTTATTTCTATAGCATCAGATTTTATTCCAGGTGGTGAAATAATTAAAAAAGGTACAGAAGTAATTAGTAAAATAGCAGAACCTACAAGTGAAGTATTAAATAGAATAGCATCAGGTGAAAATGTTGTTGGAGCAACTAAAAAATATTTAAATCAAGTTAAAAATGAAATACCAAATGATATTACTAAAACAGCAAGTAAAATTATTAATCAAGTACCTGAACATATTTCATTAAAACCTAAAGGAAGAACAGGAGTATCACCTAAACATGCTTTATTTGCAAAAAGACTCAATGGTAATGAAAGTGAAATGAATAATGAAGAAGATTATGAAGATTATGATATTGAAGATTATCTATAAATAATTAACTCTTTATTCTTAATTAATTGTTATGAAATTTGGATTTATCAAAAAGTTAAAGAATATAATTAAGACAGCAGGAAAGAAAATAGCAGGAATAGGAGGAAAGTTATATAAAACAACAGGTAATATAACAACTAAATTAATTCCTATTTCAAAAGGAATAGCATCATTTCTTCCAGGTGGTGAAACAATAGGAAAATTATTAGAAAGAGTACCAAAATGGTATGAAACAAATGGAAAAGCACTCACAGAAATTAGTGAAGGAAAGAAAATAAAAGATGTTATTAAAGATTATGGAAAAACACTTTATAATGATGTTCTTTTAAATAAAGAAAAAGAAATAAAACAAACAAATAATAATTATAATGAATCAAGAATAAATAAAGTGAAAGAAATGGAAAATGGAGTAACAAAAGAATATTATAAAAGAAATTTATCATCTTTATCACCTTATGAACAAGAAATTAATTGATTCAAATTTCATTTAAAATTTAATTGTTCTTTTAAAGTTTTCATTTGTAGAGACTTTAAAATCTCTTTCAATGATAAAATGAGGTCCGTATTTTGAAAGATCACAACTAAGTGCTCCTCCTTCATATAAATATTCATAAAGTGCTTTAACATCTCCTTCAAATTTTTCTTTAGCTTCTCCTCGTATAACACTTGCTGGTATTCCTTTCATTCTTATTAAATATTCTTCAACACCATCTTCATTTGTAAGAATATCTAAATATGCTTTCTTTCCTAAGAAGATTGATTCTTTAGCCCAACTATCTTTTCCTTTTACTTTAGGAAAGTCAGAGTGGAATTGTCCCATTTCACTTCCAACTAATACTCTATTGTATCTATTGAAGTACAGTTCTTGTAATCCTACTAATTCATTCCTTTTAATGTGAATAGAATCAGTGTCTTGATAATAAACTAATATGTTATTATCTTCACATAAATAGATTAATTCATTCATGATTCTTTTAGACATTGAGAGAATGAGAGAACCAATAATGTCAGGAACATAAAAGTCATCTAATTGTTTCTTTACTTCAACTATCCATATGTCTGACCCAAACAATGGTTCTCCATAAATGATATCAACATAATTCCTTCTCCAGAATTGATCACATTTCTTCTTACATCTGAAGAATTTAGTTTCACTGAGTATTGGTTTTTGGATAGTTTTACCATATGAACTATTCATTACTAATTTATATATAATTTCATTTGGATCTTTATTCTTCTTCATATCTGCTCTAATGTTATAGACTTTTTCTATTTCTTTACTTAATAAGTCTGACTTCTCTCCTTCCCAATATATTCCTTCTTTAGCTTCAAACTCTATCTCTTGGTATCTAATTAAATCTTGAAGATAGATAGAATCTACTACCATTTCTACACATTCATTGACATATTCATTTATTCCTTTTGTCCTTTTAAGAATAATAGGCATATTCCTAGGTTTTCCTACTTTATTAATCTTTATACGAACTACAAAATATGATATGAATTTATCATTGGTTGGTATCATTTGTTGTTCATCCATTAAATGTTCAAACATGAATTCAATTGGTTTATCAATCATTTTAGGATATCCTGTTGGTATTAACAATCTTTTCATAGCAGACGGGTATAAGGAACATGCATCGAAGTCAACTATTTCTTCCTTCACTTTCCATTTAATGTTTCTATTGGTCATGTTCCTTCCTCCAATTATTGCTTGTCTTATAAAGTCTCTTAACACTCCATTGTATTCAAATATCCTTCCATCATTAAAACACTTTGATTTGAAATAATAATATGATAATGCACTGATTGTTGAGAATGTATCACAATCTAAATCAAGGTTCTTTTTAGTCATTTCTTTAAACTTAATGAACCCTTGTCTCAATACTTCTACATCTCTTTTACAATAATATTCACAATACTTTTTAGTGTTGAACTTTCCATTAGGTAATAGACAATCTGTTTTAATTAAATTCATCTTAAACTCTTTTATCTTCTCTTTATCCCATTCGGGGTTTTCTCTAAGCCAACATCCTTCAATTGTTCCAACTTCTAAGTTATCAAAATCGTAAAAATTGTATGGGAATATCTCTTTTTCATATTCTCCTTCAAGATTAAAGAAGGATTTGAAATTAGCTATGGAAGTGGGAATTAGACCTAATGAGTCTTTAAATCTGATTTTCTTTCCTTTAAATGTTTTAATAACCATAGAGTATATGTTATGTCCCTTTTTAACTATTCCAATAATCCCATATTGTGCTAGGAATCTTCCATCATATCCAAGATTGTGGAAGTAACAAATAGGATTTTTAAAATTAGATAGATATTCAATAAAGTTCTTTCCACAATCCAATCCGTAGAATGTATTCCATACTCCTTCATTATCCATTACTACCATACAGAATGGAATATGATGATCTCCTCTTGTTATACATTCAAAATCTGCATAAAACACTTCTTCATTCTTTCTTTCTTCATGTTCTTTACTTTCACATACTTTATATTCATTTGAATCAATTTGTTTTAATTTAACTTTAAGTTTTTCTGCATCATATAGACGGAACGAAATAATATCTTCTTTTGTTATTTCTTCAAATGCTCCTTGTTCTTTTAACATTGTTAATGCTCTATAGACGTTTAATGCTCTATCTTTCTTTGTTTTATATTGTCCATTATGTTTTTCATATGCTAAATAATATTTGTTAATATCTTGATTATTAATATTACAATATTCTTTTATTTCATTATGGTTCTTAATAAAGAATGATGTTAATGGAACTTTTTCATTAAATATATAATGAGGAGATTTGTTCCATCTTATTAAAAATATAGGTATTATAATTCCTTCATTTCCCAATACTTCTTTTTTAATGTTTTCTTCATCTTTATAATACTTTAATTCCACTCGAAATTTGTATTTGTTACATATTTTAATAATATTCTTTTTACTGATGTTCTCCGTGTGGATCATGGATTTCATTGATTCAATCTCTTCTTCTTTAAATGCTTTAGATGTTATCAAACACTGAATGAAGCAATTCTCATTCATTCTTATAGTGTTTCTTATATACACTTGATACTTCTCTAATAATGGTGCAATATCTTCCCATTCTTCTTTTAAGTAATATCCAAAGAATCCCCCTTCAATTCTTCTTCTTCTTGGTAATCCCAGGGATTCAACTATAACTTCTCTAACAAGAGCTCCTGGAGGAACATTCAAATTCCATTCTTCATCATCATAATTCCTCCAAAATTCTTCAATACCTATATCAAAGTTAACTAAGTGTTCTAGGAATTCATTAATGTTATTGTTATTAATATTGATTTGAAATGGTCTATTACTGATTGTGAAACCATTACCAAATATCATAGTCACTCTAGCTCCATGACCATTTCTTTCTATAACACCAACTAAGTCTTCTACATTTCCTGCTATTTCGTTCCATTCTGCCTCAGTGAAAGATCTATGTGGAATTAATCTTCCATCATTATCGGCTAATCTTTCATTGTATAATATTATATCATCATAAGGGTTATTATTAATTAATTCATCAATTTGTTCATTTTGAATATTGTTGAGAAATTCTTCAAGGACTTCATCGTTAGAAGAATCACTAACTCTTTCTTCCCCTCTCTGCTGTACTACTGCTTCTTCTCTTTCTTCTACTTCTTCTCTTCTTGTGGGTTCTTCTATTCTTCTTGCAGTTTCTTTGACAGTTTCATTATATATTCTTCTCTTTGTATTTCTCTCTTCTTTCATCTCTTCTTCTAGCTCTTTCTTCTCTAGCGTTTCTTTGTTCTTCCTCTTCTTCAGTATTTTCATGGAATATGTTTCTTTTATTAATCTTGTTAATTCTATCATTAATTGTTATTAGTGCTGTTTTTTCTTTAATATTTTCATTTTCTTCTTGTATATTTCTTTCTTTTCTTTCTTCTCTTCTTCTTTCTGCTCTTTCTTCTCTCTTGTTTCTTTCTCCTTCAACTTCTGATGTATGTTCATGAAAGATATTTTCTTCTTTCTTTTCTTCTATTTCTCTTATTTCTTCTTCTATTTGTTGTATTCTTCTTTCTTTTTGTCTTGTATTCCGACGATTATTTCTCAATAAATTTATTTCTTCTTGTAATGTTTTCTTTAAGTTATTTGTTTTTCTGTAACTCATTTGATATATAAGTTTAAAATGTGAAAAGTTTAAATAATCTTTCATCAAAAAATAAAAGAGATGAAACGAATTATGATTTTAGATTAATAGTTATGAGGTAACAAAATTAATTGATTGTTTGAAACTTTCATTTTATTATTAAATATTTATTAAAAGCATTTAAATTGAATTTATTTTATCTTTCTTTAAATATGTTAAAAAGTAAATGAATAATAAAAGTAAATTAATTTTCTGAATTACTTAGATCGAGAAGAGATAAGTCTATCTCTTCAGTAGAGCTATCCTGATTCAATAATTCATTATTTCTCTTTTGAATTTCATTCCACTTATTTAATAACTTTGTTACCATTTCCATATTTTCTATAATCAGATCATCATTAACCTCACTTATATTAATAACATATAATGCTAAAAATTTCATTAATGGATATTTCATCCATAAATCTTTATCTACTGTTATTATTTTGAGACAATCGTTTACGAATTTTGATAACATATAGCTATCATTTGAAATAATAGTTTTATTAATATTAAGAAAGATTTTTATAATTTCAGATATATCTGAAATAACATTTATATACTCAGATCTGTCATAATCATTAATAAGAGAATAAATGCTACATAAGTTGTCTTTTAATAATGTGAGAATCTGAATAATTTCATTAGATGTATTTAATAATTCTTTATACTGAGAATTAAAAGATTCCTGTATGAATTTAGGTGTTCTTTTTGCTGGATTTACTCTTAAATTATATACCTGTTTTTTATAAATATAATGATTCATTTTGATTCACTAATGATAAAAAACATTTTGAGATTGTTTAAAAATCTACTTTAATTAAATAGTAGAGGCGAACTTTAAAAGATTAGAGTTGAAATTGGAGGTGAAATTAAGAGATATGAGACTAACAATTATTAGTTATGAGGTAATAAAAATAAATGTTATTTAAAACAATAATTGAGATGATCTAAAAATAGAATGTTATATAAATAAAATATAAAATAAATGTTATATAAAACGATTCCACACAATTCACCCTTAATGCTTAATATGATGTATCACACTATTGTCCAATTATACCATAGAAAATAATATAAAAAGATAAATTTAAAATATTTGATAAATAATAAGCAGTTAATTAAGTATTAATAGAACTAGCTTCTATTGTTAATGACTTAGGGGAGACTAATCCCATCAATTCATCTTCTTCTTCTAGTATTTCTACTGAGTATGTTTGGTTGTGATAGAAGCAGTATTCCATGACATTCATCATGTTTTTTATTACAAGGTTTTTAGTTTCTTTCTCGATGTCAATTTCAATTTTTAATTCTTTAATTAATTTATTACTTTCTTTATTTATTAATCCATTAATTGAGACTACTACTGGATTTATTCTGACATCTTTTAATTTTTCTATTTTCATTAGAATATTCTTTAATTCATTGTAATTATTTCTTTTCTTCCAACACACTCAATTAATATTGTGGTCAGCAACATTAGTCATATCAAATAATAGACTAGTTTTATTCTTTTTATCTAATACATATATGTCTGGTATTTTGTGATATTGTCATTCACTTTTAGGCATTATTTGTATATTCCATATCATTGTGATGTCTTTATATTGGAATATTGTTTCATATGGTGGTTTTTATATTGATTATTTCTTGTATATTTTCTTATTAATCAATATTATAATGCCAATATTGTCATATTTTTCTATTTGTGATTTATTATAACCAATACAAGATAGTAGAATGTGTTCTACTGTTACTGTATTGTCTTTACAAAGTGGGTAGTATTTCAATCTTTCATTTTTCATTATTTTTGCTTTCCTATACCCACAAAATATTGCTCCATCTTGCATTTTAGTTAAATGGAGAAATGCATTTTTCTTAATATTGATGGACTTCCATGCTTTCACTGTATTAGTTTTATCTACTCCTTTTGCATCGAACCATCTTCTAAATTTTCACTAATTTGATGATACTTCCATTTTTTGATGTATTTTAATTTCACAGTAGATTATTCCCATTTCTTCACTACTTTCCGTCATTATTCTCAAATCATCCATATATAATGTATGATTTGATTTTGGGAATTTCTCTTCGATGATTTGAGAAATTACATTCATCTGAATGATGAAGAGTAGAGGGGATAATGAATAATTTGTAAAATTCCTCTATTTAATTTAATACTACCTAGATATTCATTAAATTTATAGCCGATGAATATCTTCCATCTAGTCATCATACTTTCAATAATGTCAATGATGACACCATCTACATTAAAATATTTTAATGATTCAATTACCCATTGGTGGTTTATTGTGTCATATGCTTTCTTAATGTCATAATATGACTCATCATATTTTGGGTATTTCTCTTCTTTCTGCTTTAACATATAACTATTAATTATTCATTCTTTAGCAGCGAGAGATTGTAACTTACATCCCAGTTGATTATTACTAATTTTCAATGGTTCACAATTCATGTTAAGTCTTCTGTGAATCTTTTCTTTTAATATGGAGGTAAATACTTTCATAATTACATTTGTACAACTGATAGGGTGATAATTAGTGACATCGTTCCCATTAAACAAGAAACATGAACTGAAATAATCAAGAAATAACAAACAATAAGAAATGAAATTGAATAATCAAGAAGTAACAAACAATATATGAAGTTAGTGATGTCGAATATCCAAATAAATACAATAGAGTTTATTTGAATAAAAGAAGGATAAGAAAATAAACTACAACACTAACTTCAGTCATTGAGTTATAAATACTGAAAATATTAATTTATTATAAAAATAAAAAAATGATTAAATTAAATATCATCAACAACTTTGAATACATCATAATTAAGAATCTGATGTATATCATACAACAATATTTCTCTCCAACTCAAATATACTCAACAGACTCTATGAAATGTCAAATCAACAATAATAATTCAATGTTCAACAAAGAATAACTCTGTTATTACTTTACAAGTTACCTGTTATTATTTATGATATTTTTTATTTTTTCTCAATAAAATTTATAAGTGCTGACTTATTATTTTATCGTACTTTCATTCAAAAGCTGTTTTTATTTTCTTTTTTTTTTCATTAGCTCAGATAGTATTGGATATTCATTAGATTAATAAATTAATAACTTAAATTATATTTTTAAGATAATTTTCTTAACATCTTATTAGAATTGGATAGATAAACAAGAATAAAATATATATTCTAAATTTATTGTAGAACCAAAATAAAAGCTAGAATAGAGTGTTTTAAAACAATAAAAATTGTGTTTAGTTGAATAAAATAAAGAAATTTGAGTTATTTTTATTCAGAGACCTTCTTTGTTCCTTTAACAACTTCTCCCCATCCAACAAGCCTCCATCTTCTTTCTACTTTTCTAGACATTGCAATTTTTCCACCAACAGTAGTACAGACAGGTTTCATTAATGAGATTTGAGCCATATCGTCTTTCAAAGCCATAACCTTACAACCAGTGTGAGTACTTCCAATGTTGATCATTAAAATATCACCAGCAACTAATGGCTTAACTAACGCTTCTCCATCACTGCTTTCAACTCCTAATAAACGAGCTAACAAATAGAATTTAATTTGAAGTTCAACAAATACAGGAGGCAATGAACCTACAATACCGGCGACTTGACCAGTAAGTTTATCAGCACGACAAAGTGATGGATCTAAGCTAGTACCAACACCAATTAATCCTCCAGGAACAGCAAATTGAAGTTCATTTCTTTCAGCATGAAGTGAAATAATTTTAGTAAATAATGGTTTGCAAGTTTGTTGATTTTTACTATCTCTGAAATTAAAACCAGGTCTAATTTCTATTTCGTCACCAAGTTTTAACATTCCTTGTGATAAAGTTCCTCCAATAACTCCTCCAATTAAGTCCTGAGGTAAAGTTCCTGGTTTATTAATATCAAATGAACGAATAATAGTCATTCGTGGATTAACTTTAAAATCTCTTTGTGGAACAGGGATAGAATGACAAATATATTCACACACTACATCCATATTATATTTTAACTGTGCACAAATTGGAATAATTGGTGCATTTTCTGCAATACTTCCTTTAACAAATTCTTTAATTTGTTGATAATTCTTTTGTGCATCTTCTTTAGTTTTTACTAAATCGATTTTATTTTGTAAAATAATCATGTGTTTTAATTTCATGAACTCTACTGCAGCTAAATGTTCACTGGTTTGTGGTTGTGGACATGGTTTATTACCTGCAACAAGTAATAATGCTCCATCCATAACAGCAGTTCCAGTAAGCATTGTCATCATCAATGAATCATGGCCTGGACAATCGACAAAACTAACATGTCTTAATAATTGCATCTTATGACCACAACCTGGTACTTCACAAATTGGGTTGTCTTCCTTAGCTGATCCATAACTTCTGTAACAACCTGGTTTAGGACAATTTGGGTTTGTGCATTTATAAATCTTAGCATTAGCATAACCCAAACGAATTGTCATATTTTTCTTCAACTCTTCTCTAAATTTGACTGTATGTACACCTGATAATGCTTTAACTACTGTTGATTTACCATGAGCTACATGACCAATAGTACCAATATTAATTGTTGCTTGTCTTGAAATGACACAAGGTGTAAGAGCAGTTATTTCATCAATATTAAGAGAAGAAAGATCTTGCTTCATTAAATTTGAATTTGCGTCTCCATTAGTAGGTGCTTCAATAACGATTTCCTCCATTGTCTTTTAAGTTTCTTTTCATTTTTTCTAACTATTTTCAAATTTTTACTATTTTTTTATTATTCTTTTTATAAAACCCTATTTTTTATTTTTGTTTTTCTTTTTTATTCATGACAATGAACCTTTTTCTCTTTGCTTAATACCAATTTCTTCATTTAAAAGAGAAATTAATAAATAAACAAATCCTTTAGCTAATTACTTTTTATTCTATTGTCATCTCATTAACAACTTGTGATAATGCGTAATAATAGTTGTATGGAAAATGATCACTAAGACTTAATACTTTAATAAAAAGCCAACCAAACTCTTTATTTTCTCGTTCATACAACCAATATTTTTTAATGTCTTGTTCTTTTCTTTTTTGGATATGAAATACTCTTCCTGGTGGTACTAAGACTGATGAGTCAATAGTATTTGTTGATTCATAAAAACGATTGAAAGCTTGTTGGTATTGTTCAGTTGTTTCTTTTGAGTTAAGAGAGATTAAACTGGTATTATTGTAAATTGACCGAAACTCATTGATTAATGGTTGGATATTTTTAATTGAGTCAAAAGAGAGTCTAGGAACAATATCATTTTTTGATACTACTGAATCAATCAATGAACGAACTAATGGTGATGAAGCTATATTCAATGAAAGAACTAATGCAGGTGCTAAACAATAACCATGAACTAACCAATCAGGGTGATTTTTATTAATTTCTAAAGTCAGTAATTGGGCAACTCCACCACCAAGAGAATGACCAGCAATAGTGATTTGAAAAGAGGGGTATTTCAGTCTAAGCATTTTTAGTGTTGGGATGATTTGTTGATATTTATTAAGAGCAGCTTTATAGATTCCAGCATGAGTAAATCCATCGATTCCAGCAAAATTATAAGGTACAGGTTTAGCACATAAATCTACTTTAGCATCATTAAGAGAAAAAGTACCTCTTATGACAACAGAAATAGTTTTTAATGAGTCAATGACAACAATGAAATAGGCAGGGTCAAAGATTTCAGAAGTCCATTGATATTTGACAAAT
>NW_001915233.1:0-1553 GCF_000208925.1 Entamoeba histolytica HM-1:IMSS
TTTAATTACAATGAAATTTCAAGTACAATAATAAAATGATATAATTTGACATATTCATTGGTTTATAAAATAAATAATGATAATTTGAAATATTTTATGAGAAAATAAGAATAATTGTAATTTTATTTCATTTTATTGTTTTTATAAATAATCTGATTATTTTCATAATTCATAAAATGAAACCAGATGAAAAAAAATATGATGGAAATAAATGATTTTATTTTAATTGAATTTAATTGTATAATATTAATAAAGAAATAAACAAAGAATAAATGCAAATAGAAATAAAATACAATATAATTAAAATAAGAATAAATGATTGAAAAGTTGCCATTTCTAAAGTTATTTAAAAGAAAAAGAATAGTTTTATTTTATTAACAATTATAAACAATAATGAATGTCATTTGTTTTTGTAAAGTAATTTTCATTTCATATTTTACATGATGAATGAAACACTATAACTTGTACAATTTATTTTCTTCCTCTCTAATTGTAAAATAACAAGCATCATTTTGTATATGTTTGTAACGTATTTGAAAAATAAATAAAAGATAAAACATGAAATGAACAAAGAATAAAACAATCAAATTTAAATATATTTATTTATTCATGTGATTTAAAGTTTATTAAGTAATTTTAACATTTAAAAAGAATATTTAAAGTAAGTTATAAGTTAAATTCAAATATAAAGAAGTTAATTGATTCATAAATGTGTTGATATTCATTTTTATGTAGAATGTAAATAAAATGATAATAAAATATTAAAGAATGGTGTTAAATGTAAAAATACAAGATTAAAACGAGTTTTATCAACAATAATTTTAATGCAGAAAGAGTTTCTAATAATACTCAACAAAATGTTAAAGTTATATCTGATACATTTCAATTAAAATACTTTTGAAATGTGTGTATTGTATGACTAAAACAGTATAACCATAACACAAAATGAATAGTTAGAAAAGAAGAATGTTTTAAAAGATAAAATTAAAAAGAGTTGAATAAATTTATTAAATAAATGAAAATACTGATATTCATTGTATTTCATTCATTCATAATAAAATGAAAGATAAAACAAGAAGAGAAAAAAAGAGAAAAAAATAAAAAAGTGAATATGACTAGAAACAAATTGTGGTTTTAATGAAACATTGGTGAGTATTTTAGAATTAATATTTCTGTAATACTTACTCTTTCTTGTATCTTTACTCTTTTGAGAAATGTATTTCTTTTTATATTCAATAATCTCTATTTTGTTATTGTTAATTTATTATCATTGAATATTTTATTTACACTTCTGATGTATTTTCAAAATTTCTTCATTTAAACATCATTCAATTCACTTATTTCATGTTAATCAATTTCAATAATGAAACGTATAATTATTTTCTTTCATTTGTTATTTCCTGTTTACTTCCATTGATTTTATTAAAATATTTATAATGATAAAATGAATGAAATGATTCATATAATTATTGAGATTAGTGTATATCTGTTAATACAAATAATACATATTTCTCACATTCTTTTATCATTTACATTTATTTGTTGATATGATT
>NW_001915233.1:1653-13077 GCF_000208925.1 Entamoeba histolytica HM-1:IMSS
TCAACATCAAATAATAAAAGAAAGAAGAAAGATAGATGTACAAAATGAATAAAATGAAATAAAACAACAAACAGAAAATGAAAGAAATAATTGATGAGATGAAAATATATAAATAACAATAAAACAGCATTTATTTTAATATAATACGATAAATAATAACGACATATTCATATTTACATAATTGAAAACGAAAGAAAATACTATTTTTATGATTATGTAATGATAAAATAAAAATAAAAGAATAATAAACATCACTGGAATAATTTAGAATGAATAACAATTCTTCATTCAACATTATTCAAAGAAGACGAAATAACTATAAAATAATAAACTATTTTTAGGGTAAAAGACATAGAAAAATACCAGAAAAATTTTATAGAATAGCTGATGAATGTTTTTCTAGATGTAATGATCTTCTTCAAATCAATATACCAATGAATATTGAAGTGATAAGAAATAATTGTTTTTATGGATGTACATCATTAACAACTATTAATATACGAACAAGTGTTAGTGAAATAGGATATAAATGTTATGAAGGATGTCCGAATGAATTGAAAAAGAATGAGGTATTGAAAAAGATATATTATAATGACGAATATGTCATTGTTTAAGTGAAGGAAATTAATTTAAAATAATTGAATATTAAAATTAGAAATAAAATAAGAAATGAAGAATAAAAATAAAAAGAATAAAGAGAATTTTATAAGAATATAAACAAAATAATAGAATAAATATACAAAATGAATAGGAAGAAAATAAAAGAGTAATAAAAATATAATAGTAAAGATAAATAAGAAATAGAAATGAATTTTATTTTATTATTCTTTTATCATGTTATTGAATTATTAATTACATTATTCATTTATTTTAAATATTTAATTTCATCATTTTATTGTTATTTATATATTATCATTTGAAATATTATATAAATGAAATGTTAAATAATTGATTAAATTAAAATAATTATATTTCAATTCAATTTATTGTAATTTATGTTTATTATGTCATGTTATATTTTCATTTCTTGCTAATAAATAAGTGTGATTATATTAATCAAATGATTGATTTATTTCTATACTCTTTTCTTCTTTACTTCAATTATTTATTAATGGTTTATTTATCATTTCAAATTAACAACCAAAAGAAAGAAGAAATTGATTAAAATAATTCACAATAAAATGAAATATTAAATATTAACCATTTCATCATTGCTCTATATTTCATTTATTCATTGAATATTATTTTATTATTGTCATTTCTTTTCTTATTTATATTTATATTATTTCATATTTATTGTCATTTATTTCATCTTCATTTATTTCATTGTTGTTTATTATTTTCATATTGATAAATTCTAATTATAATGCACTGATGATAATTTCAAATGAGTAAAATAAATGTGAAAATGCCGTTCAAATTATAAATAATTAAAAATACCATCGAATGAACATGAAATAAGAATAAATGGAGTAAATAAGAATAAAATATAAAATATAAAAGAAATAAGAAATAAGAAAATCATTAATATTTTCAAAGAAAGACAAAGATAAATAAAACAATGAAAATAAAAAGAATCAAACAAATAAAAAGGGGGTAAAATAATAAAATAAATCACGATAAAATAAAAACAAATACGACAAAAACGAATGATGTTTAAATAAAAATAAGAGTAAAATCATGAAAAAAGAATAATGAGTGATGTTTAAATAAAAATAAACATAAAAAGAAAAAAAGAAATTGAAGAAGTTATGAATAAATTATAAAATAGGGTAAATGAAAGAAAGGATAAGTGAATATTTAAACATAAAACTAGAACGATATAAATATTTTATTTCTTCTTTTTATTTCTTCTTTTTTTATCAAAGCAATGTAGTGAATTTTCCCATGGGAAATCGGGTTGAAAAAGAAGAAAAATTGCAGTTCAACGTTTATAAGTTCAAAACTCAACTTAATGACTCCTATTTAAACTGATAATTTAGCAATAATCGTAATGTCCCTTAGTTTGTCAACTCTTCCAAGAGGTGTTGTGGCTGCCAGGATAAATGGTGAACTAGTTATTCCGGGTTACGGTAAGGTTTTATCACGCCGCACTATTTCTCGAGGCAGATCATCAAATCATGAAATTGAAGAGAGCTACTCAACATGGAAATACTTTATGTGGGCTAAGTGGGACCGCAAAGAGCATAAGATTTTTTATTGGCAAGAATGGGAGGAAGAGTGTGATGAATATGTAATGGTTGATGGAAGTGTGTGGAGAACACCCTGGGAAGAGGTGGGTGGTTCTCGTCATGTAGAACGGGAACATATTGTTACTTGCTTATACTGATACCGATATGTTCTGCTGATGATCAGATAAAATTCTTCTTTTTTAGCTCAATTATATTTTTTCTTTTTCATCCCTCTGATCACTACTATTTATAATAAGTTTCTCTCACATCTTTACTTTCCTGGGGTGTATTTCTGTATTATTATCAAATAATTCTGAGTGTTACGTTTTAGTACTTTAAACTGTATTTCATTATGGTATCTTTAATAATAAAACTCTTATATTTCCTCTCTCTAGAATAAAATGGATTTTCATGACTAGTTAAATACATAATCTTTACATAATGTACATTATACATTATTATAATTAGAAACACAATTTGAATCAGTATAAAATAGTTTATCTGTTCTTAAATAATAGCTATTAATACATGAATTACAATATGAATAAGAAGTTCCTGTTTTACATCAATCGAGTATTGATTACATTTATCTATATTATCTATATAATACCATTCTTTACATGATTTAAAAAGTACATAACTATTGGTAGAAGTACATTTATCATCATAATGACATTGTTTATTATTTGGATTTAAATAATACTGTTTAGAAGTATCACATTTGGTACAAGTGTTTCCATTTCTAATTTGATAGTTAGCTGGGAATGTTTAATACATTGATTATTTGATGTTAACTTATATTCTTCTTTATAATGATTGCACTGTGTTAAATCTTCTTTATAAACTAACTTGTCACAATTACTATATCCAAAATCATCAAATATTATTTCTTTTGTTCCTTTGATTGTTATTTGACTTTGATATGTTGTACTTCTTGTGAATGATTGTTTACTTATACTAGATAGATGTTTTGATGTAGTTATTATTACAGATGAAAGTGTGTTAGTGGTTTCTTCTTTAATTATTGTTGTTCCTGAATCTGATGTTCCAATTGTTAGTTTTAATTGAATTCTTCGAGATAGTTGTTTCTTTCCGATGATACTGAAAGTTATTTGATTTTTTGATTCATATCTTATCCACTATTTTGGATAAGTAAAGATAATATGATCATTTGTTACATAGTTATTAATAATGATATAATTGTTTGTTGGTAATGATAATGAATAAACATAATCAGATAATAAAGACACAGTAACAGTTACAACAAATGAATTAAAATCATCTTCATCATTTGGTGTAAATGTTTTTGAAAATGTTGATGTTACATCATCTATTTCAATATCATTATAAATATAATAACAAACCATTCATTTACACATTTGATTGAAATAGTTATTTGATGATAAAGGATTAATAGTTCTTTCATATGATATCAAATAATGTCTATCATTCTTATAAGAATTAGAAGATACTTTTATTTTATTAGAATAATCAGAATAGTAAGTTCAATGAATAGGTAAATAATAGTTTTAATCACTATTATCATTTCAACTAATAGTTATTCTATCAACATTTCCTTTTATTCATTAATAACACCATCTTCTTTTTGATAAGAATGGTTAATGTAAACACCACCATATTTTACATGAAAATGAATTGTGTTGTATAAGAAATGAATGTCATGATATGATTGAAGATAATTGTATTTTCATGATGAATAAAAGAAGTGCTTCAATGGAAAGACTATATTTTCAATTGTAAAATTCAATTTATTCAAACACTCTTTTATTTCTTCATGAATTATCAACAAAATATAAAACACTATGTTGTTGATAACAAACTGTTCATACCAATTAAAAATATATCAACTCATATGAAATAACAAACAAATACTGAATTATTTGAATTAAAAATGATGCTATTAAATCAACACTAAAAGAATCACACGTATTGTTAATTAAATAATATTTCATTCAAATAATAATCTTTGTTTTATGTAATTGAAATGGTGATTATATACATACAAGTACTACATAAATTCTAATAAATCTAACAACTTATATCATAACTATGTATATTTTTGATATTGTTATAGTATTTCTATTGTTTTATTGTTTGTTAATTCAAAATCATAACAACATTCATCTTTTATTTAATGAAATTATATTTAATGAAAGTAAAAACATCATTACACTTTAATTTTGATTATTCATAGTTTGTTTTATCATTACATTGCACAATTCAATTATTTTATTTTGAGAATAACTTATTTTCTTACATCAAATCATTCTTTATCTTTATAATACATTTGAATTAATCATATAAATAGTCAAGTGTTATTTATTCTATTTATGAAGAAGTAAAACTCCACAAAGTCTTTTAATACTGTTCATTCTTATTAGACATAACATCAAGACATGAAACAAACTATCTGACTTCAATTTATTTATTCATAAGAATAATTGTTTTCCTTGGTGTTGAATGAAAAAGAAGAAACAAAACTTGTTCATTCAACATAATGATTCAGTCAATGAGAAATACAAAATGGAAATAAAAGAGAATGTAAATAACAAATTCAATTAGAATAATGCATGAAAAACTCAAATAACCATTTCATCTCATCAGAATTCAATGGACAATCATCTCTTTGAATGTTTGGTGTTGAATAAAAGAGTTGTAATGAATGTAATAGTTTGTTTGCTAGAACAACTCCTTCAGTTCCCTCAAATATTCTCTCATGTTTTCTTGTGATTTCCCAGACAAATTCCAATGCAACAAACTCTTTCTGAATGTCATCTCCAACAATGAAGATATTGACAATGCAAGGAATCATCTTTTTAATGTTTTCTTCAGTAATTTGATCAAACACTTCTTCACTATCAATACTCATCAAGACTTCTTCTAATTTAAGTATGTTATTGACATTACTTGATATACTATAATTCAATCTGGACTTCTTTTGATTAGGAACATCTTCTATTTCAAGTCGTTTTGTTGGTGTTTTTGATAATTCTTTTGTTCTTTTACGTAGATTATCTTGAAGATCAACTAAGGATTGCAATGCATTTGTTCTTTGTGTGTTTTCTTGATTTTTAAATTTGTTATTATGAGATAATTTGTTGATGAGAGGATTAGAACTTTTCTTTTTTGTTGACCCTTCATGAGTGTTTATTTCTAATTGCTTATTGTTTGATTTGGGAGTGAGTGTGGTGGTAAGAGATGGATGAATGGTGTTATTTGGTTGAATAGACTTTCTTTTTGTCTCTTTAAAGTCTCGGATGATTTGATACATCTCATTAATTTTATCCAAGATAGATTTGAGATTAATGGCATGTTGTTTATTCCATTGAACTTGTTCTTCTTGCATCTCAAAGATTTTTTCATTCTGTAACTTGATGCCATCAAGTAATTGGATGATTTCAGGTGGTACTTCTCTTTGCATTACTTTTCATTTTGATTTTAAGATTATCAAATCTTCTTTTCAACTCTATTTATCCAAAAGTTCAACAAAATGAAAGTTATTTTTCTCTCACAGAATCTGAATTTTTAACATGTTTGTCTCACAACCTGCACGGTCAACTTGCATTGGAATTGATTTAGGAACAACAAACTCATGTATGTGTGTTTTTGATAAAACAACACCTCGAATTCTGGAGAATGCTGAAGGAAAACGAACAACACCATCTTGTGTTTCTTTTACACCAACAGGAATATTAGTGGGAGAAGCAGCAAAACGAATGGAAGCATTACATCCAACAACCACTGTTAGTGGAGTTAAGAGAATGATAGGGTGTCAATACAAAAGTGTTGAGCAACAAAGAAAACCTTACAAAATTGTTGAAGGAAAGAATGGAGAAGGATGGATTTATATCAATGGCAAGACATATTCTCCATCGGAAATATCATCATTTATTCTTAAGAAATTAAAAAAAGATGCAGAAGCTAAACTAGGGAAAAGGGTAGATGAAGCAGTTATCACATGTCCAGCATATTTCAATGATGCACAACGACAAGCTACTAAAGATGCAGGAACACTTGCAGGATTAAAAGTTAAACGAATTATTAATGAACCAACAGCAGCAGCATTAGCATATGGAATAGACACAAGAAAAGAAAATGAAGGAAAGAATATTGCAGTTTATGATCTTGGAGGAGGGACATTTGATATTTCTATTCTTAATATTAATAAGGGGATTTTCCAAGTTAAAGCAACGAATGGAGATACAATGCTTGGAGGAGAAGATTTTGACAAAGCTATTTGTCAATATATTGAGAAAGAATTTGAACGAAAATATAAACGAAATCTTCAAAGAAATAAGAAAGGAATTAGTAGAATTAAAGAAGCAGCAGAGAAAGTAAAATGTGAATTATCATCAAATGAAGAAAGTGTAATTTCATTACCATATCTTGATAGACAAGATTCACTTGAAATTACAATCAGTAGAAGAAAAATTGAACTATTATGTAAGGGAATTTGTAAAAGAACAGAATATCCTTGTCTTCAATGTATGAAAGATGCAAAATTAAGAAAAAAAGACATTAGTGATGTTGTACTTGTTGGAGGAATGACAAGAATGCCTTTAATTCAAAACACTGTTCAAGAAATCTTTGGAAAAAAACCAAGTAAAAATGTCAATCCAGATGAAGCTGTTGCTATTGGAGCAGCAATTCAAGCAAGTATTATTGAAGGGAAGAAAAAGGATATTATTCTTGTTGATGTTACACCACTAACATTAGGAATTGAAACATATGGAGGTGTGATGACACCATTAATCAATAGAAATACAACAATCCCTACATCAGTTTCAAAGGAATTTACCACATCAATGGATAATCAACAAGAAGTAGATATTAAAGTGTTTCAAGGAGAACGTAGAGTTACAAGAAAGAATAAAAAGTTAGGAGAATTTAAATTGGTTGGAATTCCACCAGCAAAGAAAGGAGTAGCAAAAATTGAAGTTACATTTGACATTGATGTCAATGGAATAGTAAAAGTCTCTGCACTTGACAAAGGAACAGGAAAGAAAACAGGGATTCAAGTCAAAAGTAATGGTGGATTGAATGAAGAAGAAATCAATCGACTAGTTAAGGAAGGAGAAGAACATGCTGCAGAAGACAAGAGAAAAGAGCAATTACTTCTTCACAGACAACGATTAAAAGAAATGATAGAGAGTGCAGAAGACATTCAAAAAGAGTTATTAAAGAAAAAGATTGAAATACGTGAATTAGAAAGAGTTATTAATCAATCCAAAAAGGTTATTACATCAGAAGATGAAAATGAAATTAAAAGATTAATTAACCAATTAGGAGAAGAAACATCAAATTCTTCTGCTAAATTATATAAGTAATTAACTTCTATCTTTTTATTATGATTTGTTTTAATTTTCAGTATTATTTATCTTTATTTTCATCTCATTCATCAAATATCAGTTATATTTGTTATTATTATTCAAGTCTTTAGTTATACACTACTTACTTTTTACATGAAATACATGAATTGTTGATGTATTTTTTAAATAACATCTTTCATATTTATTCTATTCTTTGGTTTTATTTCATTTTCTCTTCTTTCATCTAATTCAATTCATGTGTTTTGCTTATTTCATTGTTGATATATACACAGCTATTTAATCTTTTGTTATTGACTTCTGTTTGTTCTGTTGTGTCGTTCTCTATAACTATTTGTTCATATGTTAGAGTTGTTATCTCTTTTTGTTTTTACATGAGTTTTATAGTTTATATTCATTTAGAATGAATATTCAATGGTTTTGAGTTTATTTCTGTTTATTCATTATCAATTCATATTACTAATTATCGTAAGTGAATAAACAACACAATGATTAGTTGATTGTTTCTATACTTTATTTCATATTCTATTTTCACTTATTATTCATAGCATCAATATTTATTATGAAAATAAGCAGTAAAAATTATAGATATTGATATGTTGTGATGAACATCATTATAACATAAATATTTTCTGAAAACGTGTTATAATGTAATGTATGTGGTTGTAATGATAGTGACAAAATATAGTTGTGAGGATTGTGATGGTATTCTTTATTTTCATGACAAATGCATAACACAGTAGAAAGTTTTGTATGAATTGTTGAGAATAAATTATAGAATAAGAGTCAATGAAAAATTAAAAGCTTTTGTTTTGGTAATACATACTTCTGTTTACTTGAAAGTCATGAAAGTATTGAGTAATAGTGTGTAAATACTAATTCATTGTGTTTTTATTAAAAGTTGAAGAATATTTGCTGATTTTGTGATGTTTTACAAAGATTAATGAAGTGTTTTGAACAAAAGAATCATATAATTTATTCAGTTCATTCAAATTAGTGTTATGAATTATTTTAATGTAAAACAATAACAAAGATAATGACACACCAATAAAGTTTCATTGTTTCATTCTGTTATCTTTGTTTATTTTCATTAATTTGATTCATTATTATTTTTAATAATGACATATCATTTTGTTGAATGTTGTCTTGATGATATTTATCTGAAATACTAAGAGAATACCAAAGAAAACAAAACTTATTGAATTTAGCTGTAAATACTTTTGAATTATTCAATGAAATTACACCACATTCAAACTTATATAACACTTATTTTATTCAATAAATTTGAAATTATATTTCTTGTACAAACTATTCTAATAAATTATACATGTTTATAATATGTTTATATGATACTGACATTTAATTATTATTAACATAAAATAATTTATTCTTTACTCAAAATACCAATTTACATAAATTCATTTATATTCTTATTCATTATATTCTTTGAATTTTTATATAATACACATTTATGATTAATATTAGTTGATTGTGTGTTTCTTTTTATCATTACATAATTTTTAGTTACTTCTAATACTCTTTTGTTATTTTTTATATCTCTATAACGTTATTAATGTAAATTCAAAGTGATTGAAGATAATTCAATTTGTAATGAAATATTTATTTGGGTATGTTGAATGTGTATTAAATTACTAGTTTTATTCAAGAGAATTTTAACTAAATAATGAAGAATGTACTTTGTGGTAATGTTCAACTCAAATCATTTAATAGTTTCTTGATGTTAAAATTATTATATGAAACAACAAATAATAACAACATCAATTACACTGTTCATTTAATAACATTACTTAATGAGAAACTAAACAATTCAATCATTACTATAATAAATTCAACTCGTAGAATAACTTTCTTAAATGAAATTTACTTTATAGAAATAAGAGAGGTATTAAAGTCGAAATGGTAATAATTAAACATGAATAAATAATCAACATTCATAATAAAATAGAAGAGTTAAAAGAAGAATATATTGAAATATAAAAATGGTAGTTGATTCAATTATCTGTTACACTAAAACACATTTTGTATTTTCTTCATTCGATTCTTTTAGTGTTTTAGTAACTGATGTTAATGATGAACATCCTTTAAAACATTCATCTCCTATTATACTAACTGTTGATGGAATAATAATTGATTTTAATGATGAACATCCACAAAAACAATAACTTCCCAATTCATTTACTGTTGTAGGAATGTTAAATGAGCGTAATGAAGTACATCCACTAAAACATTCATCTGTTAATTTAGTGATTGTTGTTGGTATTATAAATTCATTAATATCTCTTTGTTTAATTTCATTTCTGTTAATCTCTTTTATATTTTCTGGTGTTCTAATGCTCAATAAAATTGGTTCATTTAAAAATATTCTATTTCCACTAATAAATTGAAGATTTTTTATATTGATGTTCTTCAATAATTTACATCCATTAAAACATGTCCCTCCTATTTTACTAATTGTTGTCGGTATATTCATACTGGTTAATGACAAACATTCATAAAAACATCCACCTCCTATTTCTTTTATTCCTCTTGGTATATTAATTAAACTTAATGACGTACATCTCTCAAAACACCCATTTCCTAGTTTACTAACTGTCTTTGGAATATTAATTGACTTTAATGTTGAACATCCTCTAAAACAATTGTCTCCTAATGAATGTATTGATGATGGTATAGTAACTGATGTTAATGATAAACATCCATCAAAACAATAATTTTCTATTACATTAACTGATAGTGGAATATTAATTGATTTTAATGATGAACAATAACTAAAACAATAACTTCCTATTTTACTAACTGTTATTGGTATATTAATTGATGTTAATGAGTAACATTCTTTGAAACACTCATCTGTTAATTTAGTGATTGTTGTTGGTATTATAAATTCATTAATATTTCTTCGTATTACTTTTTTCTTGTTTATTTGTTGTATATCACGTGGAGTTTGAATACTTAATAATGCTGGTTCATTCATAAATATTCTTTCTTTACTTATAAATTTCAAGTTATCAACTGTGATTGATGTTAATAATTTATTACTAAAATTGTTATTTCCTATTTTACTAATTGTTGATGGAATATTAATGGATTTTAATCCATAAAAACAATATTCTCCAAGTGAATTAACTTCTATTGGTATTGTATTTCCATATTTCTTTATATCTTCTTTTGTATATTCGATATTTTTACAAATATTTCCTTCTTCTTTCTCTTCTAAATATCTTGAATATTCTACTTTATACCATATTACATATTTAATTATTCTTCCATCTTTAAACACTTCATCTTCTTTATTATAAATATGAAATGTTTCAATATTAGGAAACAATTTTCTTGAATATTGATTCAATGGAATTGGATTAAAATGAAATCGTTCCATATTCCCTTCAAATCTTTTAATTCCCATTTCTAAATTAATAAAATCATTAATATCTTCAAAATACTTTGAGACAATCATTATTTCATTATATCCTAATTTCATTCTTTCTTTATTATTTTTGATTATTTCATTATATTTTAGTTCTTTTTTATTTATTATTTATTAGTTGTATTTTCAAAATATAATAAAAATATGAATTATCTGAAAATAAATATCTTTTTTGATTGGATGTTTTTCAATAATTAATTTTGTTTTTCTTTTAATAAAATAATTTTTTGTTGATTTCAATTGACACTGTATCAATTTCTTATTACTGTGCAATGGTAATTAATTAACACAATTTTATGATGAATTCGAGTTAATTTCATTAGTTATAACATCCTCATTGTTGGTTAATTATTATTTCAGTATTGGAAACTAAATTTATTTGACATTCAATTATAACTAATTAGATGCATATAATAATACCAAATAAAATGAGGTTATATGTTGTTTGACAAAGAAT
>NW_001915232.1:0-1987 GCF_000208925.1 Entamoeba histolytica HM-1:IMSS
TTTCTTTTGTTATTATTCTTTCTGTTTATTTTATTTCATTCTTTGTATTACTAATTAATATATTTCTTATTCAAATATATCATTATAATCGTATATTAACTGATAATTATTTATTTGATTATGTATTTTTATTATTGTTTGTTGTTTGTTTCAGAAGTATCACATTCGATCCAATAAATCATAACATAATAAGGTGATACAACAATAAAAATTCATTAACATTTCAACAATCATTAAATATAACTAAAATATAATATTTATTATAAATACAAATTTTATAAATAAAAATAATACGATGATACAACTTTACTTATTGTTTTTCCTGATATTTAAGTATTTCAAATTCATAAAATAAAACAATTAAAGGTAAAGAATATTAAAATGATATTTAAATATATAAAGGTATATACAACCAGATAGAATTTGATACAGGAATATTACTATATAAATTAATACAATTATTTGTCAATATTTTAAATTAATAAAGAATTATTATTAATTATTATGTTAATCATGGATTATTTGTGAAATACATTAAGAATATTTTACTAAATGATTATCAGAACAAAATTATTACTCAACAATCGTGTAATGAAATAAAGATATTGTGTTTTAATGTTGTGTATATCAAAAAATTGATTGTTAAACTCTTTCTTATTATATATTCGTTATATTTTCTTCTTCTTTATTTTTATTTATATTTATTGTTGTGTTAATACAACTTATTGTTTGTAATTATTGAATTGATTGAATTGATTCATATGTTCTAACTATTATATTGTTAGTTATTGTTCTGTTAATTTATTCTACTAATACAATCACTCTTTATTGTTTCTCATTCTTCTCTCATTAATTTTCTTGATTGATATGAACATCTCATTCTTTGTTAATCTGTTTATACTTTTATAATACTTTGATATTATTGTATCACAATTCCTTCTTTTTATATGAATGTATGAGTGAAACCAAAATAAAACAAAATTGTTCAATTCACAGTTAAAACATCATGTTGAGGTAATTCAATTTATTTTTCGTCTTCATTGTTTACTTGATCCAATTGAGAAGTTTTTCTTTTTTCTTTCATTTGAGCATTCTTTAGACTATGTTCAGTTTGTGAGTTATTAATATTGTTAAGAATATGATTTATTTCTCCTTTGTTAATAATATTGCCATCATTAGTTGAATCAGGAATACGCATCTCAGTTGTTTTACTCCAACTTTTTGCAATATCAGAATTATAATCCATTGTATTTTGATTAGTTTTATTGTTCTCAATGAATGAAGTACTTCCAACACTTGTTGCAATATTGTTTGAATTAAAACCAGTGATAATTCTTTTTGTTCTGTGTTTTTCTTTATCCATATGATTTAATGATTGAGTATTTATATCATCATATTGTTGAACAACCAGTTCATCAGGAAACTTTTTTATTGTATCAACAGAACTAGCATTTCTTCTTATTTGGTCAAAATGTTCTTTCAATTTCTGATCAGCAATCATTTGTTCAAGAACAGGTGGTGTCATTGGAACATGAGAAAATGGATTAGAATTTTGAATATTTAATACAATACCATTATTAAGTGCATTTAAATATAATTCATAATAACTTGTTGGTGAAAAAGAACGTATTTTTTGTGATTGTGCAATGACTGGATTAGGATATAAAGCCATTAATGTATCATCAATACTTTGAATTGATGATGGTGGATGTTCTCTTAAAGGTGAGACACAACGAGGAACTTCAAATGAACCATTAAATATTTCTCTTGTAATAAATGGGTGATGTAAAGCTTGTATAGGACGAAGACGTTGATGAGGATTCCATACAAGAATTCTTCTAAGAAAGTCATAAAAAGCTTTTCTATATTCTACTTTTCTTGGTTCATCTTTAGCAGAGACACGAAGAGGAACTCTATTACAAAAGTCTTCTAAAGAAGTATAATCGAAATATTCTCTATTAGATTCAATAACAACACCATTATCATA
>NW_001915232.1:2087-13288 GCF_000208925.1 Entamoeba histolytica HM-1:IMSS
CCAAGGAAAATTTCAGCAGTAATACAACCTAATGACCACATATCAATAGAAGTAGAATAAGGTAAACCTAAAATAACTTCTGGTGCTCTATAATGTCTTGATTGAATATAAGTATATAATGTATTATTTTCAAAACATGCAGAACCAAAATCAATTAATTTAATTTGTTTTGTATAACTAACAAGATGAATATATGTTATATTTAATCTTTATTAATGTATCAATTATTTTAATTATTTCAAAGAAACAAACTCTACTAATAATATATTTTCTGGTTTTAAATCACAATGAATTATATTATTATTATAAAGTATATTTAATGACTCTAATATTTGACTTATAAATGTTCTTGAAACATTTAATCCAAATCCTCGACATCCATTTTGTTTCATTAATTCATAAATGTTAATTCCTAATAATTCTGTTACAATACAAACATGATTATAATATAAAAAATGATCAAATAATCGTACTGTATTTCCTTTACCATCAATATCAAATTTTTCATTTAATAATTGTAAAACAGCTATTTCTAACATTCCTTGTCTAAAATATGCTAGTCTATTTCTTAATACTTTTAAAGCAACAAATTGTTTAGTAGTTAAATCTAAACATTTAACAACTTGACCAAATGAGCCTTGACCAAGTAAATTAATAACTTTATATTTTGTTTGTGATTTTTTACATTTACTTGGACTATTTTATTATTTCTATTTTATTTCTTCTTCTTCTATTTTTTATTTTTATTTAAATAATTAACAAACGTTAAACATTTAGGTGGTTCAATAATAGCATCAGAATATAATATTAAGTCATGATTCATATTATCTTTTTCTTCATTATATTTAGGTGTGGCTGGTATTGTTATTGCTTTTAATTTTGTTAATTCTGAAACATCAAGCGATGGATCAACTTTACTTAATATTTTTAGATAATTAATTGTTGAATTTGAACTTATTGGTTCCTATTTCATTAGTATTTAAATTTTATCGAATTACTAACTAATATCTCTAAACAATAACTACATTTTAAAATATAAAAAATAAAACGAATTGAAAGAATTTATTTATTCTTTTTTACTCTTTAAATAACCACAAACTTCTTCATTTCTTATTAACACTCCATCAATATGAACATAAAGTGTTTCTGTTAATAAACTATCTTCTGATAGTTGTAAATTACTTTTCTTTCCTGCAATACCTTTACTCTTCTTCATCATCTATTTATTCTTTTTTTTAGATGTTCTTCTTTTTCATAAAAACTTAATTCTTTCAAAAACCTTCATTGATTGGTTAATTTTTTCTTTGTTAAAAAACAAAATGTCAAAAAAGAAAGAATTGGTTGGTAATTCATTATTTTAAAAAAACGTTATTGGTTATTATCGTTTTATTGCATTTTCTCTTTTAATGAAAATGTTGTATACTCAAAAAAACTATTATTATTTTTAAGCCATTTATTTTTACTCTTCTGTTTTTTAAATTTTAATACTACTCCTCTATCAAAATAAAATTACTACTTTGAATATTTTTTGTTCATTTTATTTAAAGTACATAAACAAGAACAAGGCATTTTGGTATGGAAGTATTTAATTCTTTTAATTCTTTTTTCAATAAAAATAAGTTTAAGTCTTTGATATTGTAAAAACATACATTTCTTTTGAATCTGGTTAATTATAAAACTTATTTCTACAACTCAAAAGTTTCATGAAAATTGCGTAGTAATAATTCACACCAACAAAAAGATTTAATTGACATTATCATGAATATAATTATAATCATTATCAAACAAATAATATTCAATAATCACTTTGTTACTGATTATCATAAATTATAAACATGATAATCAATTCTCACTTAAACACAATAATAATAAATATAAAAGTAATTAGTATAACTACAAATATCATAATATAAGTATTATGTTTAATCAATAATATTATAATAATATTCAAGACAAATGACAAGATATAAGTATAAAAGATAGTACAAAGAAATACAAAAATAAAGAAAAGAAGAGTTGAAGAAAAGAGTGAAGAAAAACAAGAATAAAAATCAATTAATTAAGTATTAATAAAACTAGTTTCTATTGTTCCTGGCTTAGGGAAGAGTAATCACAACGAGTCTTTTTTAGCAGCTCTACGGAGTATGTTTGATTATGATAGAAGCAGTATTCCATGACATCCATCATGTTTTTTATGACAAGGTTTTTAATTTCTTTCTCGATGTCAATTTCAATTTTTATTTCTTTAATTAATTTATTACTTGAGTTATTTATTAATCCATTAATTGAAATTACTACTGGAATTATTCTGACATCTTTTAATTTCTCTATCTTCATTAACCTATTCTTTAATTCATTATACTTATTTCTTTTCTTCCAATAGGCTCCATTAATATTGTGATCAGCCACAATAGTCATATCAAATAATAGACCAATTTTATTCTTTTTATCTAATACATATATGTCTGGTATTTTGTGGTATTGTCCATCACTTTTAGGCATTATTTGTTTGTTCATTATCATTGTGATATCTTTATATTTGAACATTGTTTCATATGGGGGTTTTTTATATTGTTTATTTCCTGTATATTTTCTTATTAATCCCTCCCATATTATAATGCCTATATAGTCATGTTTTTCCATTTGTGATTTTTTATAACCAATGCAAGATAGTAGAATGTGTTCTACTGTTGCTATCTTGTCTTTACAAAGTGGGCAGTATTTCAATCTTTCATTTTTCATTATTTTTGCTTTTTTATACCCACAAAATATTGCTCCATCTTGCATTTTAGTTAATTGAAGGAATGTGTTTTTCTTAATATTGATTGACTTCCATGCTTTCACTGTAATAGTTTTATCTACTCATTTTGACACATTCCATCTTCTAAAGTGTCACTAATTTGATGACACTTCAATTTTTGATGTATTTATCTTTAATTTCATTGTGGATTATTCCCATTTCTTCACTACTTTCTGTCATTATTCTCATTTCATCCATATATAATGTGTGATTTGATTTTGGGAATTTCTCTTCGATGATTTGAGAAATTACATTCATCTGTATGATGAAGAGTAGATTTGATAAGGAATCACCTTGTAAAATTCCTCTATTTAATTTAATATTGCCTAGATATTCATTAAATTTATAACCGATGAATATCTTCCATCTAGTCATCATACTTTCAATAATGTCAATGATGACACACTCATAATTAAAATACTTTAATGATTCAATTACCTATTCTTGTTTAACAATGTCATATGTTTTCTTAATGTCATAATATGACTCCACATATTTTGGGTATTTTTCTTCTTTTTGCTGCTTTAACATATAACTATTAATTATTCCTTCTTTAGCAGCTAAAGATTGTAGTTTAAATCCCAGTTGATTTCTACAAGTTTTAAATGATTCACAATTCATGTTAAGTCTTCTGTGAATCTTTTCTTTTAATATGGAGGTAAATACTTTCATAATTACATTTGTACAACTGATAGGACGATAATTAGTGACATCATTCATATCACTTTGTGGATTAATAAAGTTCTTCCACTTACCATGTCTAATGGGATGTTTTCATGGAATTTCAACCATTCATTAAAGATATTGAGAATGATTTCTCTTGATGATGACATTCTTTTCCAATAATACAAATATATAATGTCTATTCCTGGTGCTTTCCAATTATTTATTTTCATTATACTTAAATTTAATTCATTTATTGTTATTATGACACTATCATAATTTCTATATCTTTCATTCCACGATGTGATTTGTTTTATTTTCCAATTATATTTATTTAATTTCACCTGTGTTTCATATAACGATTTCCAATATTCTAAAGTAATATCGTTATTTGGTATATTTCATTTTTTATTTCTTCCTTATTCTAATTTTCTTGTTAGAATCAAACATTATTTTATTTGTATTGATTCTGACCCTTTCTTCCTTATTAAATTTAATTCTTTCTTTGATCATTGTCATCATATATTTTAGGTACTTTATTCTTTCTAGTGCTTTGACTTTTATTCCTTCTTCATCATATTCTTTTAATTTCATGATGCACTTTATTCTGTACCATTTTCTTCCCTTGACCAAATCTTCTAGTCTATTTATTTTCTTTATATTTCTTTTATTTCATCAAATTTATCTCCTATTATTTTATTTTGGAGATAGAGGTGCATAACTATTGAAATCATCTTCATATCATCTTGCAATTCATGCATTCTGCTTCTTGATATTATCCAATCTATTATTAATTTCCATTATTAATCGGTCAGCTCCTTTTCTTTGAAAGTATTAATTAATATTTGTACATTTTTCTACTTTCATTTCTTTCACTTTATTGATGAGAGTGTTAAGATATTCTTCATCAATTTCAGTAGAGTTATTCTTTAATATGATGTTTTTATTATTGAATTACACTCTACTCTTCCTTCTATTATATCATTTACTTTCATTTTAATGTACCGTTTAGTACTTTCTTTTATTTTATGTGATATTTTAATATATTTAATATATTCATTTTCATTATTGACATTGATGTTTATTGCTTTTATTATACTTTCTATTTGTTCCCATCTTAATTTCTTATATAATTTCTTATTCAATCAACTAATTGCAAAAACAATATAACACTTCAATTAATATTCTATTTCTTTGGTTTGTTGTATTTCTTCTTGTATTTTAATTATACTTTGTTTATTATTAACTATTATTGAAATTTTACATCTATCATTCATTTATTTATTTAGTTTTTGTTTTTATTTCTCTTTCTTCATTTGTTTTAATGTCTTTTTCTTCAATGTCTTTTGTTTTTTTCTTAAACTCTTCTTTACTTTATTCTTTTATCTTCTTCTTTTTGATTGAATATATTTCTTGAAGATTATTATACCATCTTTTTCTTTTATCTTCATACTTCTTGTGTTTTTCTGATTATTCTCCTTTATTCCATTCACTTGTTATTCTTTTTATTCTTTCTTGTATCTCATTTATTGTTATTCATTTGTATTTGTTATTTGTATAATCTTTATTATTATTGTATTTACATTATTTCTTATTCGTTCTTTGTTCTTCTTTGTGTCTTTCGTCTTCTAAACCCTTTTTCCTTGGTATATCCTTTACCATTATTATTATAATTGGTATGCCATTTATTGCTATTGACATTTCTTTTTTTTTATATCACTTTGGATTATTATGTTTTGTTTATTTTTCTTTACAATGCTCTAAGGATTTACACATTATCCATGGCATTAAAATTTGATGTATGTTCAAAATTGGAAAAGGTTTTTATTGGTTTGAAATACAAACATCATTAAAATAAAAATAAATTTGTAATGTTATGATTGAATTTAAAAAAAAATGAATAAATAATTTTACATTACTTTTGAAATATATTTATTATTCTAATTGTTAATTTTCATTAAACAATTATTTATTTTTATTTAGTGACAATGATTATATTTTCATTCATGAATTATTAATTCGAATGAATGATGATAATATTGTTAACTAATCAAAATAAAAGAATGAAATATGATTAAATTATTTATTATTTCATCTTCAATAACAAAGATAAATATTAATAATATTGCTATTTAACATATTAAGTATTTTTAATAATTAAAATATTGATTATTTCTTCTATTATGTTATTTAATGTAATTTTATCATTTTATTTGTTTTTTTTTATTCATTGTGTATTTATAATATTTATATCATTTCTTTTCTCTTTTATTTCTTATTCTTATTTTATTATAACATTTTTGTTTATCATTTATTATCTTTATTAATTTAATTGAATTGAATTAATGTTGATAAAACATGAAAATTCAAATCACAAACGATGAAATAATAAAAATAAAACAGAATTGAATTTTCTTCTCTTCAATTTTTTGTTATTTTAACAAACATGAAAAAAATACTAAAAATAAACTAAACTAATTATAGAAAATAACAATATTATAATTTTATTATTATTATATTATTAATATTATTATATATTTTATTGTAAAATAAAAATGAATGATGTTTGTTTAAAGTAAACTGATGTTAAAATAATGATTGACATGGTGATGTTAATAACGTGGATTAACTATTTAAACATCCATATTTTGACTTTATAAACATCAAATTAAATTAAAATGGAAGAATTAATAAACAAGAATAATCAAATAATTAAAGAAGTAGTAGAAACACTTACAAAAGTTCAACAATCAATTGATGATACTACTAAGAATTATCAATATTATTTAGGAAGTATTAAAAATGAAGTATTTGAACTAAAAGATGATGAAACATATTCAGAAGCAATTAAAAGAGGAGAAGGAATATTTGATAGGATTGATGAAACAGAAAGAAGAAGAAAATTAGTGATAAAAAAAAGTCAAGAAACAATCAACCAAATAGAAATAATGAAGAAACAAATGTCAAGAATCATAGAAGAATGTAATAATGATGAAGAAACACTAAGTAAAACACGAAATGAACTAATAGACAAAATCATTTCAATTGAAGAAATGAAAATGAAAGACAAATTATTCAGAAAACGAAAAGAGAAAGATACAATCACAGCAGAATTTAATAAGAAGAAAGAAGAATGGGAAAAGCATTACAGTGATTATTTAGAAAGAAAGAAGAGACAAGAAGAATGATAAGAAATAGAAGAATGGACAAATAGAAAAATAGGAAATATGTTATTTGATTCAGATAAAGATGATTGGAAAGTTAATACATCAGTATTTGATAAAAGAATAATGAATAAAGAACATATAATAATTATTATTGAAGATGAAGATGGAAATAAATTTGGAGGATATGTTAATTCTAAAATTAATGGTTGGACAAACGGTTGTATATATGATTCAAAATCATTTGTATTTTCATTAGAATCAAATGGAAGAATAAAAGGAATGATGAAATTTGATATTAAACAACCAGAATATGCATTTAAAATATATAAACAATCAGATGATTATTTATTTTCATTTGGATATAGACATGATATTTGTGTTTGTAAAGAAAATTATAAAAAATATTCATATTGTGACCAATCGTCATTTTCATATAAAGGAATATCAAATGCACTTTGTGGAAAATATATTTCAAACCAAAACATTTCATAGTAATTGAAATGAAATGATAAAATACATCAACATATTTATGTTATATTTCTTATTCTTTATTTTATTTCTTTATTCTTTACAAGAAGATATAAGAATCGAATGATACAATATAGAAACATTAATAAAATAAAGAAAGATAACAAGAAATGAATAAGAATCAAAACAAAAGATAAAACAAAGAATAAAAGATTATCAAAATAAACTATTAAAAAGAAGAGATAAAATATGATAAAAATGTTAAATAAATTACAATAAATAATATTATATATATATTTCATTTATTATTATATTCTTCTATCATTCTAGTTTATTATATACAGTGATACATTTCATATTACAATATATTATCTTTATTTACATTATTCTTCATCATTTTATTATATTTAATATAAGAACATATGAAATATAATCAAAATAACAGTGAATAAATATAAATGAATTAACTGTCATTTATACTATTTATTCTTTATATTATATAACTCTTTTATTCTTCTTTAGTTATATTTATGTTTTATATCAATTTCTCTAAAACAATCATATTACAACACTTATATAAAACAATACATTGAATAGAAATAAAATTAAAAGATAAAATTAAAAGAAATTATTTTCAACATCAAAGAAATAATAAACATCGTTATTATCAAAAATACATTCTCAAATAAACTATTTCTATTACAAATGAAATTATTTCAAAAATATAATTCACATATTTCAAATATCATATATAATCAATATTATAACAATAAAATAAATAAAAGAATTAAATAAAAGAAGATAAGAAATGAAAATAAAAGAAGATAAAAATTACATAATAATAATGAAACAATACCAATTATAAAATGAGATGATTATAATATATAAAATAATAAGAATTGAATGAATTAAGAATGAAAATAGAATAATGAGATGGAATAAAACACAAATAGAATATGAATTAGAATAGAAAATAACATATAAAACATCAAATAAAAGAAAGAAACAAGAAATAAAAAAGATAAAAATAAGAAACAAGAAAAATAAAATATTAATTAATATTAGGTGGATATTTAAAACGAGGTTCTGAAAAGACTAATTTATGTCTGATAACTGGAGAACATCCAGTTGATTTTGTTGTTATTCGTTTCTTTGTTTTATCATAATATCCAGTAAAACTTTCTGCAAAACACATTCTTTGAGTACAATAATCTTTAGTAATATTTAAATGATTCAATTGTCCAGTTAGATGAATATAATTTAATGTAGCTTGATCTTGTCCTCATAACATCATTTTGTTTTTATTTAAATTATTAATTTGAATTGTTAGAAGTTCTATTATTTTATTTATTCCTCCAAGAAACAATCCTCCATTCATTAAAATTTCATTCTTTTCTGCAAATTTCTTACTTATTTCTTCACCATATGCTTCATTCATCCATTTCTTATTTGTTTTTTCATTTAATGTTACACAATGTTCAGTTGAATTGAATGATAAACATTCCATCAATAATATCAAGTCATTTGAAGAAAATGTAGCAAATGCATCATTAAAAATAAGTACATCTCTAAAGTCTGCAATAATAACTCTGTCATATTTATGTTTGTTCTCTTCTAGAAAAATCTTCTCTGCAAAAATTCTTTGAACAACAGCTGTTGCTACTGGTAATTCATATTTTACTTTTACTACTTCTATTCCATATGTATTTATTTCTTCTTCAAATGTTGGTGTTGGTGCATCTCCAAGAAGTAATAATAGTTTTGTTGCTCTTGGAAGAGCTGACTCAGTCAATGCCATAATGTGTTGACTTGATTCTTTCATTTTACTCCATCGTTGTGGATCATCAAAAGACGATGCAAATAATAACAAATCACGTTTATTATTTGCTTTGTATTTAAATACTTTCCCACATTCTCCAGAATAATTAAATCGTGTCATATTAAATAATGAATCAACATAAGTAGGATGTTCAAATTGATTTACACCACTTGTTCTTTCATAAGGTGATTCGTATTTCTGATTAATATCAAATGGTGTGAATCGTATTAAATTAAATAACAAAAATACAATAATAGATAATGTCCCAATGACAAGATATCCAATATTCATTTGTTAGTGTTATTTCATGACCTTCTATTATTAAACATAATATTATGACTTTCTCATTAACATTATATTTCCTTTTCTTTTATATTATTTTATTATTATTTTATTATTATTTTATTATTATTTTATTATTATTTTATTATTATTTTATTATTATTTTATTATTATTTGAGATTGTGTTAAAAATCTTCTTTCTTTTCTTAACATTTCTGTTGTATTTTCTTTCTTTTACTTTCTTGATGCAATGTTCAACAAATAAAAACATCTTTTTCAATAAAAATGCAATTCCCATTATCAACACAAAATATACTCCATCTGAAAGAAGACACACTTCTACACAATTACATTGGTATGTTGATGTCAATGAAATATTTAACACAAACATTGTCTTTGTCGAATTATGATTATTACATATTGTGAAAGTGTTTTTCATTTAGAACTTATAGAAAACATAAATGAAGTATAAAATTTGTGGAACAGAAAGAAATAAGAATTTACCAATGACATTACTGATACATCAATTCTTGATTATAAAGTTGAATCACATTTGATTGAATTTCAAGAAAATGATAGAATTATTATTTATTGTATTTCATAACAATGACATTGAATATTAATATTGAAGATACACACAAAGAAACTTTCTTAATCATTTAGATGTAGTAAAGAATGTCAAATATCAATAAGAATATGTTTTAAAAGAAAATTAAACACGACAAAACGTGTGTATAGATTGAAATATGAAAGATGTTAGAAATAATGAGATTCTACAAAACAACGAATTGTTATTAATATATAAATATTAAATGACAGTGGTATTAATTATGATATTATTAATGAAATGGTATAATAAGATAATAATGATAATATTAAATAGTTAAAGTAAATTCAATATATTGATTAACAAAGTAGTATTTCATTAGAACTATGAATAATAATTTCTGGTATTAATGATAGTAAAGAGCCAAATTGTTAATTAACATTATGTATTAATTGAATATTGAAATGTAAATTACGGAATTTAGAAGAAACAAATGAAATGAATATTTTAACATAAAACTAAAGAAATAATGTTTCAAAGTGAAGTTGTTATTAATATTAATATATTAAAATGATGTGATATTAATATACAAATAAAAAAGTAAAAAAGAAGTAAAAGTTCAGGAAAATGGATGACTGTAGAAAATAAATCAAATTAGAGAATCATTCAATGAAATATTGAAGTATTATAGAATAATTGAATTACAATGGAATTATTTCGATATTTTTTAAAACCATTTATTTTCATTAATGAATTTTCAGAATAAAAAAGTAAAAGAGTGGTGTTATTGATGATATTGATTATAATTCAATTTAAATATAGAATAAGACATGATGAAGATGTTCAATAATTTTAATAAATGAAAAAGTTCCATATTCAAATAAAATTGAATATAAAAAGAACCAGAGAATGAAAAGAATTTATGTATTAATTCAAATAATTGATAAATCTAATGAAAGTGGAGAAATATAAGTTAGTAGACAACTACTACAAACAATTAATATCCAATAACATAACAAAATTAGCAAAGAAAAAATGCATCTAAATAATTTACAAAAATGAAAAAAGATGCAAAATAATTTGCATCCATAGATTTTTCCATTTATTATATTTTGCTCCTAACAAATAAAAATAAAAAAATAAAAAAAGTATGATAAATACAGAATATATAAATATTTATGTTTATATTTTATTATCAATTGTATTCATTTTGTATGAAATATTAATGAAATAGATGATTTGATTATTCATATTTATTTTTATTCTTTATATTCTTTTTATTATTATCGTATTTTTATATATTTATTTTTATATATTTATTCTCTCTGTTTATATTATTTATATCATTGGATTCTTCTTATTATCTATATATTATTATATTATTATATTATTCTTATTTTATTATTTTTATGTGTATATTATTTAGATTTTCTTATTGTTATTCTTTTATATTTA
>NW_001915231.1:0-13306 GCF_000208925.1 Entamoeba histolytica HM-1:IMSS
GCAATTCTTCTTGCTAATCTTACTGCTTCAGCTTTTTCTCCTTTTGAAACTCTATATGATGCAAACATAAATACCATTGACAAACAATCTCCAAGTTCATTTAATGCATCTTGGAATGTTGGATATCGTTCTTGAATAGTTGATGCTAAATCAATAACTGGTTTAGTTTTAAGTAATTGTTCTTTAGTTTTAAATTCTTTTCGAGCTGTTAATTTTCTAATATGTTTTTTAAATGCACGAATTTGTTTAATTTTAAGTGTTACTTTATCATTAACTAATGGCTTAATATCATCAATGTGGTAATACGTTTTCTTTTGTGTTAATGTATTTAGTCCTTTACTAGGTAATCTTGGTGATACTCCCTTTAAAATACAAATCTTTCTGAACTGTTCCATTGTGCAATTCAATCGTTTAATGGCTTGTGTTCTTGTAATGTATTTTGATATTTTTGGTGCTTTCTCCTTTTTACCAGCAAATCTCTTTGATTGATGTTTACCGTGTCCTTTAACCATTTGATAAAATGTACGTTTCTTTTTTTTTTTCTCTTAGGGTTTATTTTTTTAATTGTTCTTTTTATATAATTGATGTTTTATATAACGCTTTTTAATTATTTTTCTTCTCTTCTTAACTAACATTATTTAATTATTCATTTCATTCCTCTTCACATTATAGTCTTTTCTTTTTCTGGGTCAGTGCAATAACTACATGAACAACTAGTTTTTAAGTATAATAGAAAATAATGTTATATCTTCTTGAGAGTTATCTTGGCTTTTATATATACTTTTTTGATTATTTGTGAATGTAGAACGAGTGTTATAACCAGAATGACAACCACAAGAAACAACAAAAACAAGTCAAATATTATATATGTCTATAAAAAATTTTTATTAAAGTAAAGATAAATTATTTAAAAGAATGAAAAATTCAACTTATATTATACAATGTAATTCCAATAAGATTAAAAATCCTTCTTCCAAAAGTAGTTTTATAGAATGTTAAATTATTATTTAAGAACAAATGATTAAAAAGAAAATTAAATTCAATTAATAACAATTATTATTTATTGAATGAAGCTTTATTCTTTTGTAAGTCATAACTACTCAAAACAAACTCAAAAAATAATAAAAACAAAACCAAAAGAATAGGTTGTATTGAAAGAGTTTATTTAATAAATGTTATATTATCAATAAGGATAAAATCAGTTTATTAAATTTATGGATATCAATAAAAATGTATGTCTTCATTAAAAGACTTAAATGTCTATATAACCTAATATCATCTACTTTAATTGAAAAATAAAAAAAAGTAAAATAGACAGTTTTATATCTGACCTGTTTAAAATGTTTATTCATATAGAAATTCTTCATGTAGTTATTGATTTTTAATAATTAAATTAGAAAGAAAAAACTTTTTAATCAAATTAGTAAATTATATTCTTCTTGTAAATTTTCTAAGTTTTAATTCTTTATTAAAAGTAAAAAAGTAACAGTCATTCTAAAATAGAAAATCAATACTAATAAGTTCATTACATTCTATTCATAATGTAAAAATTACTTTCCTAAGTTAATAAAACACTTTTTATAGAAACTTTTTACCATTAATTCAGTATTTGTTGGAGTAAGAATATCGACTATCTTAACGAGACTATTTTTGTAGATTGTGTTAATTTTCAAAGAGATAATGAAGAATTAATTAAGTTATTCTCATACAATGATTTAAGTAATATTAAATTATCAAATATATATATAAAACCCTTCAATTAATATAAAACAGTATTATAATGAATTTAATAATGAACTATGAGAGCTGTATTAAAATGTTATATATTGGAAATGATATTGAAATTAGAGGATTTGTTTTTTATTAATAACTTGATTAGTTCTAATAATTTATTTACAATAACATAAACTTTTAATAGTATCAACTCTGAAAATCAAAATAATTATAACACAACCAAATATTATATAAGAAAATAATACTTTAAATTGTATTAATGAATATCAATAATGTGACAGTAATTATAGCAACAAAATTTTTATATCAAGTCTTTCAACAATAACAAAATTATTTTTTGTTGTTGTACATTAATTATTTTCATTTTAAAATGTGTCAGTGATATAACAAATACAAATTCTATTAAATTAAGTTGGTATGAGTTGAATAATAATAATATATTAAAAGAGTTAATAAATCGAACGCTGAACATTATTTTCATGGTATAATAATTTCTCATTGTAAAACATATACTTCAAAAGAATAATCAATAGACAGCAATACCATTTCATATAAAAACTTGGATTTAAAAATACAATCAGTTTATTATCATCTATGAATAATAAAATTGATAACCAAAAATATTATTTATTGTTGCATAAAAAATAATATAACATTAATTTTAATTCTTTTAAATTAAATCAAATTACTATTACTAAATCTCATAGTATTGGTTTTGATGTATCTTTTTCTTTTATCAAGCATGCATTGAATTAAATATTTTATATTCTTATAGTAATATAATATGTCAATGTCTATTAAATACTTTAATATTATTGGAAATATTCATTCAATAAAGTTATCAAAACATTTTTAAATGAAATATCTTTATTTGGTACTGTGCAAATCATTTCAAAAGAAACAAAAACAATTATTTTTAGTTGTTATTACTTAGTTAAACTAAAAGTATTATTTCCAATGAAACGTCACATTAAAAGTAATTCTCTGAATATTATATGTAGTGAATATAAAAATATTAAAAAATATTATATTAAAAATGAATATACCATCATACTTTAAATGTGATAGTGTTGGATGTCTTAAAAGTGAAGAGTTGAAATATTTTAATAGAAGCAAATCATATAAGAAAAATAAGTATTGTTGATGGTGTTTCAATTACTTTTCTCAATTCACACATAATTGATAAAAAAAGTATATTCTCTCAGTTATTGTCAAATACTTAAAGATAAACCAAATAAAATACCTGAAGTGTATTATAAAGAATTAAAAAAAAACATATGGGGATTTTTAGACTCTAATGAAGTATTGTATTTGAAATTATTTCCTTCCAAAAAAGTTACAATTTGCTCTGGTTTATATATTAATTTTTATACTTTTGAAATATAACATTTAATTATTCATCTTGAGTTCGACTAATGAGTATAAAAATAAGATAACCTTAAAGTAACTAACTATTATTGAAGGTGGAAACAATTCTTTCCCATTAATATGACAATTAGGACTAATTCATTCATATAGCATTTCTTTGAAAAAAAAGAAAGAAACAGTTCATAGAAAATAAATACAAAGATAAACATATTCCAATAATTTTAGAAATTTGGTTATTAGAAATGGTAACAACTTAAATTCATACAAGGTACTAAACATCTAAAAAATATTCATGTTCAGTTTTAATGCTAATTTGGTAGATTTAATTGGATTATCAAAACTAGTTAGTTTACACATAAGAGATTTTTCTAAAATTATAACACAAAAATAATTCAAATCCTTTATTTAACTATTATCATATTATTTTTTAATTTTGAAATAAGAAATAAAATCCAATCTATAAGTCAGTTGGATGGAGGATAGTAATGTCTTTCCCATCTCCTTGAAAATTTGTTGTTGTTGCTCTGTAAGGACAAACTTCTTTGTGAAGTTCATCAAAAGATTTTCCAAAAAAATCTTGGCGTACATAATTTTCTTTTGATTCAAGAATAGCCTTGTTTAACTTTTCAAATTCATTGGTTGATTGAATTTGTATTGACATTTTCTTTTTCTAAGTTCTTTTTGGATTTTTGAAACTATAAAATTTAATTTATTAAAACCATTCAATAACTAAAACTTTTTCAGTGTTAAATATTTCTGGATAACAATTCCCTGTTAATAATTCTTTTCCAACTAATGAGGGTATTGAATAGTGTTGGTCTATATTCCTAAATACAAATGATTCGTTGGGATGGTTAGAAATCAAAAATGCATTTTGAACTCCAAAAAGTTGTACTGAATTTTTTGGATAAAAAACAAGTCTGGACGATTGAACTTTTGGTGTAATTTTTGTGGCTGTTGTATGATGAGGATTCTTCAAAGAAAAAATAAAAAAGCCTTTGTCTTCAGGTCCTGCAGACTCTTCTTTTTCTTTTATTTTAGGAATTCTTGCTTGACTGAAACAGCCAAATACCCATTTGTCACTAGTAAGTACAACAAATGCAAGATTACTTCTTCCATCAACTTTTTTATTAAAAGCTAATGTTGTGAATTCATCAACTTCAGTATTATAAATAATTCGGTATTTTGTTAGTCCAATCCATTGTTTTAATTTATCTATATGTCTTTTATGAATGAATAATTGTTCTTTAATATAATTTTCAATACTATCATCCATAAATGATTCTTTTCTTTCTATTGATAACTCACTGTCAGACTCACAATGAGTTGATTCTTCATCTTCAGGAAATAAAGTCCTTAAACCACAATCTTTTTTTACAGGAGTTCTAAACTTTTCTTTTAAAAAACCAAGTTTTTTAAATTCACCAACAGTATTATTTTTATTAACTTTAGAATAAACTTCATGATAAGCCACTTTACCAACAATGTTCAATACCCCTTTATTAAGAAGATTAATCACCTTATATTCTTTTGGGATTGGGGTACATATAATAGAAGGGCTTGTAAAATCACTTTCAGTTGATAAATAAGATTTGTGAGAATAAAAAAGATTTGACTCATCTTCTTGTTTATAACTTTTATTTGTTGGTTCAGTAAATAAGTCTTCAGTTATAAGCTTTATCCCCGTAAATTCTTTTGACATAACTTCTTTTTAGTTTAGCTATACTTAAATAGTTTAGTCTATTCTAATGAAAAAAAGATATCCACAAAAGAGATTGTAGTAAAGAAGAAGTTGCATTAATTTCGTTTTTGAGAGACAAATATTTTATTCATTTCTTAAAAATGTTGTATGAATAAATCATTACAAGATTAATTTACTTTCTTTTTATTTCATTTAATCCTACAAATAAGAGAAGAACATTTATATTATCAATTAATAGAAAATAAAAAAAACAAGTTTCTCCTTATTGTTTTATTGTCTTCTTATTTTTTTCTTTTTCTATTTCACTAATAAATTTCTCTTCTATTTTATATATTTTTCTATAAACGAAAATATTCCCAAAATTCTCTCTTCTTCTCCACTCTTCGCTAAATTTCGGAAAATACATCCAAACCATTCTATTTGTTCTGTGTAAAAATCCCTTCCTTTATCAACCTCATCTGTCTTTTTTATAAATAAAATTTTTGAATGAGCGCAACACAAAAAATAAAATCGTTTATTCAATTCCTTAATATTCCTAATTACTTCATTGGTGGATTTACTATTAATATGGCAACATATTTTTGTTGGTTAATTATTCCATTATTAATGAAAGAAAATGGTGCGAGTTCTTTCTTAATTGGTTTAGCAGATGCGGTTACTTTTGGGATTTGTGGATTGTTATGTCCCATCATTGGGTTATTCTTAAATAAAAAATGGTTTCCAATAGCAGATATTTGTCGAATTGGTTTTGTTTTACAAGCCATTTCTGGAATTTGCATTGCTTTATATTATATTAAAGGAACACTTTTACTTCCAATTTTCTTTATTTTAATACTTCAATCATTTGCTCTTGCATTTTTCTGGTCAATTTGTGAATTTATGTTGTCTGAAGAAGCATATAAAGGAGAAGTTAACAAAGTTATTTCACGATTTGCTTGTTCGTGGTCATTAGGAAAGGCTATTGGATTTTGTGTTAGTGGACCAATGAAAACTGCTTTTGGAAATACATTTTCATTGTATTTCTCATCATTCATTTCATTAATCTCTTTTGTTCTTTTCCCTAGAATGCCAAGAAATAGAAGTGATATTACCCGTAGTGAAGCAAAGGCTCTAAGAAAAAAAGAAAAGAATGTCAAAGGACATGAGAGTGTTTCAGATATTTCAGTTGATATTGAAGAACTTAATAATAGTAAATCAGTTTCATCAGATGAAAGTGAAGAACAACCAAAATCTTCAAATGAAACAAATGAAATTAAAAATGTTACAAAAGAAGAAAAGAATGAGAAGAATAACTCATCAGAAAAAAAGAAACAACCTAAACCAACATATACTCCATATTATTTTATGATGTATTATTTTAATAATCTTGTTATTCATTTCACTGTTTATGGTACAATTGCTGTATTTGGTAATCAATACATTGACTTTGTTGATGAAAATAATATTGTCTTAAATGGAGTAAATGATGACCCTGCTACTTTTGCTAGTGTGTTTCTTGGAATTATTTATTTTAGTCAAACAATTACCTTCTTCGTACTTGGTTTATTCCATCATTGGCAATACGTTTTAAGTCTTAATATCATTGTTCAAATAATTATTGCTGGAGTAAGTGTTGGAATGGTCTTTATTAGAAATGGATGGGTTTTATGTGCATTTGCTGTTGTTATAGGAATTATTTCTGGATATGAACTTCAATCAATTGTTGTTTATTCTGTTAGTTCACCACCAAAAAATAAAGGTAAAATCTTAGGGTTGACTGAATGTGTTGGAGAGTTAACATGTTCATTATGTCCATTATTTGCTGGGCTTCTTGCCACTGCAATGGATGATAGAAGGTATGCACTCTATCAAGGTATTGTATTACAAGTTGTTGGTATTGTGCTATGTATTACTTTGATGGCAGTGACAAAAATTCTTGAAATAAGAAGAAAGAAAAGAGTAGGAGAAGATATTGGTATTGAAATGTTAGAAGAAGGTCAAGAAAATAGTGAGGACCAAAAAGAAAAAACATCTTCAGAATTATTTGAAGGTAGTCCTAAGACAAAACCTACACAAGTTGAATCTGATCAAAAATCTGACGTTGAAGTACCAATGGTTATTGTGAAAAAGGAAGAAGAAAGTGAATCATCTACACTCTCTTCTTCTTCTAATAACAGTGAAGATGATTAAAAGTAAAAAAAACCAAAAACATATTAACAAATTCATATACCTTATTTTTAGACGTTAATAATTTATTTATTAATAATTTTATTTAATACGTTTATTATATTTTCTTATATTTATGTTTATAGAGTAAAACGTTTCTATAATATTAGAGTAAATAGTATTTTGAAATTATAAAATTAATATTGAATAATTTTTTCTTTTTAAGAAAAGATCAATTAAACATTTATTTATCGTTTTATCATTTCATGGAAAATCAGTATCGATTTAAAGTTGTGTTTTATGGAAACCATCGTGTTGGAAAAACTTCTATTGTTAATAAACACCTTACAGGAGAGTTCCATGCTCATGTAAAAGAACCAACTGCATTATTTGTTTGATTTTTAATGTTATAATAATGTATGTAAAATGACATTAACATCGACAGGATACAACAACCATTGAATTAACAGGGAAAAAAGGTATAAAGTATAGTGTTATTATGGACCTTTATCATAGTCCAAAAGAAGATATATTAACTGATTCACCAGTTTTCATTGGTAAAGCAGATGCCATCGTTGCAGTATTTTCATTTGATGACTACAAATCATTTGAAGATACTGAAGGGTGGTTATTTTTTGGAATGAGCCATTCAGATCCTAAAGTCCAATTTATTATTGCTTCAAAGGCTGATAAAAAGGAAAAAGTAGTACAAAGGTCAGAAGGAATTGATTTGGCAAAAAGACTTGGAGTGAATTATTTTGAAGTTTCAGCTCGTTCTGGTAAAAATATTCAAGACTTCTTTGAAACATTAGCTAAAATACTTTTAAAACAGAAACTTGTTTCAACTCAAAAACTCTCCAAACAACCTTCTCTACCTCAACAATTTAGTAAATCGAATGATGAATATCAACGACTTGATTCTGAGATTAATTCTGTTTTTGACCATTAAAATCACTTGTCTTTTCATTCTTTTCTTTTAAGACTTATTTGTCTTGTAGTTTGTGAGTGATTATTTTATTTAAATTATCCGAAAAGGTAAAACCTAATAATATTTCACATTAAATTTAAATCTAAAACATCTTTTATAAAAGATGTATATTTTTCTGTTACTGGAGTTGTTTGTGAACAATAAGGATCTCTTTGGGGAACAAACATACCAACACCCATTTGAGCTAATTGATCAGAAGTAAGTCCATTTTTTTCTGCATGAACTAATAATTCTCTAAGGAAGGAAAGGATATAATAAAAAGTGTTAAAGTTATATGTTGGTAATTTTTTGTATAATAAAGAACAAAAGTCACGACTTTCCATTGTCATTCCTTGAGTAGTAAATTCTGTTGGAATTATAGGTGGAACTGAATTAATTTGTGAAACCAATAACCCACATAAGGAATGTACATTGTATTTTTTGCCACATAAACTTTCTCCATTATGTAAAAGGTGTTTGATTTCCATCATTTCTTTATCATTTCCTCTTACCAATAACATACAAGGGGTGTCTAATCCTTTACGATAAATATAGTCAATAATTTTAACAAGTTGAGTACTGATAGGAATTTCATTCAATGCTGTTGACATGTTGTTTTATGGTTATATCATTTTGTTTCTTTTTTTCTTTTTTAATTTCATTTATAAGAAAATACTCTTTCTTCAAATAATATCAAAAAATTTTAAGTGAAAAACATTAATTAACCTTTTTTTGATTTTAAATCAATTTTGATTTAATAACACATTTTTTATTAACAAAAAGAATAACAATTTTTATTTATTTATTTATTTTGTTTTAACATCCTTTTCCATAAAGTGATAGGAACGACGTCACTAATTATCGTCATATCAGTTGTACAAATGTAATTATGAATGTATTTACCTCCATATTAAAAGAAAAGATTCACAGAAGACTTAACATGAATTGTGAATCATTTAAAATTAGTAGTAATTAATTGGGATGTAAGTTACAATCTTTAGCTGCTAAAGAATGAATAATTAATAGTTATATGTTAAAGCAGCAAAAAGAATAGAAATACCCAAAATATGATGAGTCATATTATGACATTAAGAAATTATATGACACAGTAAACCACGAATGAGTACTTGAAACATTAAAATATTTTAATGTAGAGGGTGTCATCATTGACATTATTGAAAGTATGATGACTAGATGGAAGATATTCATCGGCTATAAATTTAATGAATATCTATGATGTATTAAATTAAATAGAGGAATTTTACAAATGATTCCTTATCAAATCTACTCTTCATCATTCAGATGAATGTAATTTCTCAAATCATCGAAGAGAAATTCCCAAAAGCAAATCACACATTATATATGGATGAATTGAGAATAATGACAGAAAGTAGTGAAGAAATGGGAATAATCCACAATGAAATTAAAGAAATAATAAGTGGAATAGGGATGGAAATGAATGAGAAAAAGTCAGTAATGGTATTAAAAAACATTAAGAAAATACCAGATGGAATGTAAAACATCAATGTAATTGAATATGATGACTTGTATAAATATTTAGGAATATGGCAGTCCGACGAAATTGATGACACCTTCAATTGTAAAACCATCAAAGAAAAAATGAATCAGAAGATGGAAGAAATAAACAGTGATGAAAGTAGTAATAGAAGATATATTACTAGAATAAACACGGAAGTAATCAATATCTTCAGATATTCAGCATCAGTTGTAAATTGGAAAGTCACTTAGATAAAATGGATTTGGAGATAAGAAAATATTTATGAAAGGCAAAATACAGTGATTCAACTCCAAAGATCGGTTGTATGTCATTATAGAAGAAATGAATGATTAATAAACATAAATGATGAATATGTTATTGAATTAATTAGAACAGTGATGTACTACTGTACCAGAGAAAGTGAAATAAGAAATAACATATTAGATAGATGGTACAGTAAGAAAGGAATAAGGAATAGAATTAAAAAAACACTAATTCATAAAATCCCAGAAACAAAAATAGAAGAAATAATAAATGAAGGGATTGAAAAGAAAAAAGAAAAAGAAGTAGTAGTAGAAATAAAAAAATTAATGATAAATACATCAAAAATGGAAGTGTCATCAAATTAGTGGATATTTCAGAAGATAGTTCGAGTCAAAAGGAGTAGATAAAACTACTACAGTGAAAGCATGGAAGTACACCAATATTAAAAAGAATGCATTTCTACAATTAACTAAAATGCAAGATGGTGCAATATTTTGTGGGTATAAAAAAGCAAAAATAATGAAAAATGAAAGATTAAAATACTCAACACTTTGTAAAGACAAAATAGCAACAGTAGAACACATTTTACTATCTTGTATTGGTCATAAAAAATCACAAATGGAAAAACATGACAATATTGGTATTATAATATTGATTAATAAGAAAATACACAGGAAATAAACAATATAAAAAACCCCCTTATGAAACAGTGTTCCAATATAAAGACATCACAATGATATGGAACAAACAAATAATGCCTAAAAGTGAATGACAATATCACAAAATACCAGACATATACGTATTAGATAAAAAGAACAAAACGGGTCTAATATTTGATATGATTATTGTGGCTGATCACAATATTAATGGAGCCTATTTGAAGAAAAGAAATAAGTATAAAGAATTAAAGAATATTCTAATGAAAATAGAAAAGTTAAAAGATGTCAAAATAATTCCAGTAGTAATTTCAAATAAATAAATGGATTAATAAACAAAGAATATAATAGATTAATCAGAGAATTAAAAATTGAAATTGACATCGAGAAAGAAGTAAAAAACATTGTAATAAAAACATGATAGATGTCATGGAATACTACTTCAATCACAACCAAATATACTCCGTAAAGCTGAATGAAGATGAAGGGATGGGATTAGTCTCCGCTGAGCCAGGAAGAATAGAAGCTAGTTCTATTAATATTTAATTAATTGATTTTTATTTGTTGAAATAAAATTTGCATCCTTTATTTTTTTCTTTCTTTTCTTCTTTTATCATCTCTTTTGTTTTATTACACTTTATCTTCTTTCTTTTTATATTCTCTCATTTCTACTTTTATTCTTTCTTCATCATATTCTACTTCTTACTTTCTTTTTATTCTTTTATATCATTCATTCTCTTCTTTTTCAATTATTTGCTTTTTTTCGTTGCCGAAATGAATTATTATTTGTATTTCTATATTTCATTTTTATTCTTGTTATTCATCATTCTTATTTATGTGTTATTTGTATTATTCATTTGAATAAATAAAAATGAAAGAGTAATATTCTAAGAAATATATAATGATAAAATTTACAAATAATAGAAAGAATAATGTAATAAGTTTAATTCTTTTATATGAATATTTCATTTATTTACATTTTGATTTATTGTGTTGATTCAATTAATACATTACTGTATTCTTTATTAATTTACATATTAAATTATTTTATTAATCATTTTTAATGTTATAATATTTCTCTTCTTATTGAAATATCATTCATCACTTTTTTCATAAACAAAAATAAATATGAATGACAAATATTCATACATCAAACAATTAAAATGAAATAAATAATCAATTCAATAACATTAATAATATAAAAGAATAAAATGAATATTAAATTTAATGAATGATAATATATAATGATATTTTATTCTTTATTTCATTACTTAAATAAATTGATAAAATATCAAAATGAATAACATAAAAATAATACAATAAAAATATAGAATGAATAACACTGATTGAGTATAAATAGATAATATCATTTATAATTATAAATATACACAACCTAACATCTTTTTAATTATTTTAATTAATTAAATATTCATCTAATCATTTTTATTCATTTATATCTTCAATCAAGTCAATAGAAATATTAAAGATAATATTATCAATGAAGAATGGCAAAATGAATATTTGTCTTTTTATCATTTATTAATTTCTTTATTTAAAATATATTACATTTATCATTCTTCATTATGTTACATTAAAATATTATATCAAATTTATCATTTTATTTTTATAATGATTATTTATTTTCGTTAAAGATAAATGAGTTATATTAATTTCAATCAACATTTTAAACACATGTTTTAATTCTTTACTTAATCTCATCATGAACTATTATTCATTGTATATTTTTCATTTTGATTCGACGTTTCATTATTTCAAAAAATGTTTGTGTTTAAACTCAAAAAGAATAGAAAATATAATCTATATTCATTTTCATTTTGTTATTTCATATTATATATTTAATTAATTTCAATACATTGTACCAACAACAAAATAAACATTTCATTACAGTTGAGTCACTAAAAAGAATGTCATTATTCAATAGAATATTGTATTTGTTTGTTATTTCAATAGAAGAGAAACATTTAAATTATCTATAGATTGACTATTTTCTGATATGATGAATGACAAATATATTAATATGTTAAAATTAAAATAATTGGTGAAGAAGAAGAGAAGTTAATTAAATGAATATCCAATCAAAAGAATCAGTTGAAATAAGAAAAGGAAGAAAATTAACACTAATTAGAGAAGAATTGAAATGTGTTTCATGTTATACATTCAGTTCAATTCGAATAATTGAAAGAAGAACAAGAAATGAGAAAGATGGTAATGATAAGATACATGATATTTCAGAATAACATATGGTTCAGTGTAATCATGAGAATAAAAATAATTGGTGTGATGGATGATTTTGTTCAAATATTTATATTTATAATATATGAAATGGAATTACTAAATAAATTGATTAGATATACACTGAAATGGATTTTACATTTAGAGTTTATTTAAAATCATTTTATTAAAATCAAGAAATATAACAGAATTACAAGAAATAATGAAATTAAAGTTAAAACAGTATTTTTCACGTTGTCTTGTTGATGTTTTAATTGATGAATCATTTGTTAAATTCTATTTATACAAAATAATGGTGGATATATTGATACTCAATGCAATAATAACTTTATTGTATTAATTCATCAAGTTTGTTGTGTTAGATAATGTGTTATTGATAGAAAAGAATAATATATAGTTAGAAATTCATTTTGAACATTAATGTTGAGTGAAATGATATATCAATACAAATATTGATGAAATACATGTTGCTACTATTTACATATTTTATAAAATTAAGATTGAATATCTCTGAATATTTCACATTGAAATCAATTATTTTTAATAAATTTCATTTATCATTGTTTGAATAAATTTAATTTTAAATAAAATATATATTATTTATTATTTAATTACACAACAATGAAATTAAAATATAAATAGAAGAAAGATATTTGATAATAAAAGTATTTTATTAATATATAATTTCTTTTATATTTTTGTGTTTGTTATTAATGTAT
>NW_001915230.1:0-7480 GCF_000208925.1 Entamoeba histolytica HM-1:IMSS
TTTATTATACTTTCTTTTTATTCTTTTATATATTTATATTCTTTTTATATTATTTGGTTTTCGTTGTTTTTATATTTCTTTCTTCTATTATTTATCAAAACTATTTTCATTTATTCATTCTTTTTATTTCTTTTTTTATTAATTCTTGAGTATTGTATATTTCTTTATTATTTCATTTATATATTATTAAAATATATGTTTTATTGATTTTATGTTGTTCAAAATATTGAATAAATCAATATTTTCATTCTTAATTATTCATTCTTTATTCTGAAATGTTGTGTATATTTATTATATTAAATTAATATGATGAATGAATATCAATATTATTGTTTATTTGATTTTAAAAAATAATAAATGAATATGAAATAATAAATGAAATAAAATAATGAAATAAAATAATGAAGACAATGAAATGATAATGAAATAGAATAATCTAATATTGAACAAATAAAATAAAGAATATATTGAATATATCATTATTGTTACTTTATTATTTATTATTTCAATTATTAAATATTAATAAATTATTATTCATGAATATTTAATTAATTGATATTTTACATTTTCATTTTATTTAATAAATGAAATATAAATAATAAATAAATGAATAATAATGTAATATATGAAATAATAAAAAGAAAAGAAAGATAAATAATAAAGAAATATGATGTATTTAATATATAATATAATTTATTATCAAATATAATAATATCAAATGATGATTTATTTTTATTTCAAAATATTTTGCATCAATAAAAATGTTGCTAAATATTTTGCATCATTAATTTTTGCATCATTAAATTTTGCACTTTTTTTATTTGTTTCAATAAAATTTGCATCCTTTATTTTTTTCATTATTTTCTTCTTTTATCATCTCTTTTGTTTTATTACACTTTATCTTCTTTCTTTTTATATTCTCTCCTTTCTACTTTTATTCTTTCTTCATCTTCTTCTACTTTTTACTTTCTTTTTATTCTTTTATATCATTCATTCTCTTCTTTTTCAATTATTTGCTTTTTTTCGTTGCCAAATCTTCTTATTTTGTTTAGTCTTATAAAATAATATCCTATAAAAAATAATGAAATTCAGATTTATTCAACTAGTTTAATTATAAATTAAACTAAACTTATATCTCCTTGTTTCACCTTTTATTGTTGAGTACAATGATATATTAATCGGTTAGTCTTTATTATCATCTTTATATTTTATTTCGTTTATCATAAAAGTGATACTTAAAAACTATAAAACAGGCAATCAGTCTTATTAATTATTATATTTGATTATTTGAACTATTACAAAAAATAATTTGACTAAAGCATTTATTTAAATAATAAACTATTGTTATTGAAAAAAATAATAATAATAAAACCAAGATGAAACTTTAAACATAGACATAGAGTAAAACATATCTTACTTTTTGTAATATCCATTTCATTAATTTAGAGAATACTAAAAAATTATACGTATTTGTATTTAAAGAATAGATCAATTAAAAAGAATAAAAACATATCATTCCTTTTTGAATAAGAACAAATTATTGATTTAATCCTTATTTCCATTTTTAAATTTAACCAATTATTGTAATAACTTGTTTTAATAATTGAAATAAAAAATATTTTTTGAACTTAATTAATTCTAAACAGAGTCATAGAGATTCTTTAATGAAATAAAGTCTAACACTTAATTTTATTCTATTTTTAAATTCTTAATACATTCTTGTTTATTTATAGTTCTACAAACAAAAAACTTTTTATTTTTTTGAAGAACTAAAAAATGATGAAAAAGAATAATCAATGTCAACACCATACTCAAGTATTAGAAATATTATTAAAGAAGGATGTGTAGTAAAACAAGGACATATTATATGGAACTGGTATAACAGATGGTTAGTATTAACAAAAGAGCAATTATATTACTATGATGAGTCAAAACAAAAACTAAGAGGGACAGTTCCTCTTGACTTTGCTTCAGTTAAAAGTTGTGAAATAGAAAATCACCCATTTTCCTTTGAAGTTTATTGTCCAACACAAAATAAAACATATTTCTTTGAGGCTTTGAGTGAAGAGGAAAGAACTAGTTGGATTAAAAAAATTTCTGAAGTTGTGGATATTAGTGAACCAACAGACTATCATCATTTAACCCATGTCGCATATGAAGAAGGTGGATTTGTTGGAATTCCTTATGAATGGGAAAATGTTTTCTTGGCTTGTGGTATTACCCGTGAAGAAATTAAATCAAATAAAGAAGATGCTATAAAGGTATTAGAATTCACACAAATTTTTCAAGACGATGAAACAGAAGAAACTCAGAAACAACCCCTTCCAGAAAATGATGTTCCAGTTGTACTAAGTTTGTTATTTTTTTTCCTTGTTAACAATGTAACTATCGAATATTAATCTTGGACTTTTTATCTCTTAAAAAGATCACTTATGCCTTTTGTTTTATCATACTTTTGAAATGAAATAATATAGCTATGAAGATTAATTTGAAGAAACAACAAATATACAAACTAACACTTATAGAGGAATTAATTACTAGCGGTGATCCAACGGTGTTGTATAAAGACTATGTCCCTATTGGAGAAGGGATGAGTGGAGTTGTATTTCATTGTTATGAAACATCAACAAATAAAGAAGTTGCTATGAAAAAAATATTAATTAAAAATGATTCAGTGAATATCCAAGAAATTAAAATTATGCAAACATTAAATCAAAGAAATATTGTTGGGTATTTAGGATGTTATGAATTAGACAATTATTTATATATTGCAATGGAATATATGGATTGAAATAATTTGACGGCAATGTTGGATTTTTTCCCCGAATTTTCATTGAGTGAAAGACATATTGCTTATGTTGTACATGAGTCAAATACAGCACTAAAATATTTACACTCACTTCATAGGATTCATAGAGATATTAAGTCTGATAATATTTTATTAAATCACATGGGTGAAATAAAGCTTGCTGATTTTGGTATTTCTGTTCAACTCACAAAACGAAAATCCAAACGAAACACTGTTGTTGGTACTCCATATTGGATGGCTCCAGAAGTAATAAAAGGAAAAGATTATGGAACAAATATTGATATTTGGTCATTAAGCATTATGTGTAGAGAAATGATGGAAGGTGTTCCACCATACATTGATGACCCACCATTACGAGCATTATTCAAGATTAGTACAAAAGGAATTCCTCCCGTTCAATACGGAGATTATACACCAACTATTCTTGATTTTGTTGATAAGTGTTTAACTTTTGATCCAACCAAACGACCAGATTGTGAAGAACTTGATAAAGATCCATTTTTGAATATTGTGGTAATGCAAAACAATGATTCAGTAACAACGCCATGTGTATTGGCTTCTATGAATGATTTAGTTTATTCATTTTTTTGTGAACATTATTGGGAAAATAAAGGATTAGTGATTAAGATGATTGAAAAGATTGTTTCAAGATTTAGTGAACAAAGATTTGAGAGGTTCAGATTAGTAACAAATGAAAATATAGTTTTAGCCTTAGAAAGTGAGTTTGTTATTTGGAAACGAGTGAGGAAATGTTTAATGATTACGTTTCTATCAATTGATACATTAGTTCATGTAAATTATATTAATACAATTTTAAATAATTCATATCGAGATTCTTTTGTTAAACAACTACAATCACAAATGAACATTAGTAAAAAATTAATGGCTGTATTATCTAGTTGGAGAATGAAAGGATTTATTGATCAAAAAGAAGAATTAGGTAGGATTTTTAAATATCTTGAAGGTTATGATACTAATTTTGTTCTTTTCTTATCTAATGAATTTCTTCTTCAAGCACAGAAAGACTATAAAGTTATGAGCGAGAAATTCCCTATTAATAATCCAATTCAATTACAAGAAGTTTATTCAAAAGAAGTTCTTCTTATTAATGAAACACTTCCTTTAGTAAAACGAAATGCAATTAATTATTTAAATACAATCCTTCTTGCAGATCGTTGTGAAGATTTTAAATGTATTAGTAATACTCTTGGAAATACTGAAGAACTAACTGCATTAATAGAATTGGCTGAGGTTAGTGGGATTGAAGAGAAGGTATTTATCTTTTTAAAAGATGGGGTTAAAGAAAAAACAAAAATTCAACTTGAACAGTATTGGTCAGATGATGCTGTTAGTCTTGGGGATGGTATCTTAGAATTCTCAAAGAAAATTGATAGAGTCTTATCAGTATTAAAAGGTCAATGGATTGAATATTTTAAGAAAGGAATTTCAGAAGGAATACTTTCTCTTGAACCACTTAAAAAATCTCCAGATTTATTAGCCATTCTTCTTGCAGAATATTGCAATCATATTGTCTCATCTTTTTGTACTAATGAAGAGATAGGGTTGATTTGTGACTTCATTTCATTATTAAATAATAAAGATATTTTACTAATTCAATATGCAAAATATCTTCCAGATAAAATTATGTATGGGGATGAAATTAATTTCGAAACAAATAGCTGTTTTATAAAACGGTTAACAAACTTAATTGGAAAGGCATTAACATATCCCATTCAACAAATATTGTCAGAGCTTCAATCTTCTCAAATTTTCACTCAACAAATCTCAAAAATTTTACCTATTCAAACTAATGTAAATGTCCTTTCAAACCAGAAACTTTTTAGACCTCCTTTTGGAATGAAACTCCCTCCATTGATTGACCAATCTTGGAAAATTATAAATGATCAATACAATTCTATTCATGAAAAAAGAAAATTAGTTCTTTGTGACAATTCTTCTATTGTTGAGTGTGTAATTAATAAATGTAAAATTCAAATCCCATTACCGCATTATTGTGTATTATTATTATGCCAAAACGAACAACGGAATGAAGAAGTTATCAGTAAAGAAAATAAGTTTGACATCGAAATAACACAAGTAATAATAGAAGATCTTATTAAGTCACAGTTACTTATTAGCAAAGAGAATAAAACATTTATTTTTAATGGAGAGTTTAATAAAGCTGGTAATTTAAAAATAAAATGTAACTTTAAAAAAAAGAGTAAAACAGAAGAAATAAAAAGCGAAAATGATGAAGTAGAAGAAAGAAGATTCCAAATGGTTATTTCTATTTTAGTAAGAATAATGAAAAGACTAAAACGGATAAGTTATCAAGATTTGTGTCGTTTAACCGTTGATGAATTAAAAAAGTCATTTGTTCCAGATGTCCGTATACTAAAAAAGGGGGTTGAATATATGTTAGAGAATGAATATGCCCAACGAGATGAAACTGACAAAAATACTTTAATTTATATGGTTTAAAAACAAATAATTAAAAATGTTATTATTAATATCAATTAATAACTAAAAAGGAAAGAACTTCAAGTTAAAAAATAACTTTGAGAGTTAGTAAGTAACACCATCAGCACTTGCAGCAGCTATACCAACTATAACAGAAATAATACTGATAATGATAGTTAATGCAAGTAATCCTACAACAAGAATAGTATAAGGGATAAGTAAAATTTTTGATAATTTAACCCACCTTTTTGTATTATCATTTGTACTATCTCTAAACATAATGATATTTAAGACCCATGTTAGGCATGTGAAAAATCCTAAAATAAATAATATCATAGAGGTTTGTTCTGAATTTTCTTGAGTAGAATGTGTTTGTTGTTGAACAAATCCTTCTTGGTATGATGTAGATTGTGTGTATGCAGGTGGTTGTGTATATTGAGGATCTACAACAATAGCATTAGCCAATGGTGTATATTGTGTCTCAGCTGTCATGATTTAAATTTTTCTTGAGATTATTTAAATTTTCTTCTTTATTTTTTCCATAATATTCTTTCTATTTCTTATTTCTTCTTTCCATGAATCACTTGTTATTTATCCCGGATTTTTTTGTCACATTATTCAATTGACTTATCTTAATCTTAGTTTTTATTATTTTATCAATTTTATTTTCTTGTTTTTTTACATAATATCATCTCTTTATTCCTTTAAACCATTTTTAATCAAATGAGTATTTAATCAACCTACCCATAGTTTTGTATATATCCAATTAGACTAACCTTTTGTACGAATTTCTTATTTGTGAGTTAGGTGTAAGAAAATTTTATTAGTAAAGGTTTGTAATCAATTTAATCAAAGATGAGTTTTTTGAACAATAAAAAGTTTAATCAATATCAAGTATTATTATAAATACGGGTTGTAACAATGTCATTTGTTTTTAAATTAGAACGTTTTGAATTAAATAAAATAATTTCTTTTGACTTTAAAATATAGCATTTTCAATAAAAATAAATTACTATCCATTATTAATATAATGAAAACAACACAAAAGGATAATTAGAATAATATTATACAACCAATCAAAAAGATTATTTGTGTTATTAAAGTGTTAAGTTTTCTAATTGAAATATTAAAAATATTCTTTCTTCTTATTAGAACTTTAGTAGTATTAATTTTTTTTAGAATAAAACTTTTCTTTAACAGCTGTCTTTAATTCTAAATAATGTTTTTCTGTAAAATAGTTGTTAAGGTTGATATTGTAATAATCCCTAATATCTTTTTAAACAAACACAATCTTTTCTACGTCAAAAACCTATTTTCTTTTTGTTCTACATTTATTTAACTATACTCCTTTATATGTTTTCTGAATAAAAAACATCTCAAAGTGTTACACTTATAAAAGTTTTTAAAATATACATTTAAATTATGTTATTAAACAACAATTATTTGAAATTTATTTACTTCGTTTTAGTTATTAGTTATAAAGAATATTTCTTAAAAATAATAATTTCAATATATTAAATAAACAATAGCAGATTCAATAAGAAGAAATGTTATTAATGAAATAAATAATATTTAAAATAGCATTAATAATTTAATTCAATATTAAATAATCTTTTTATTTTAGTTAAAGTCAATTTAAAGTATTATTTTAAAATATTTAAAATTAACAAAATTTATAATAATTTTGTTATTTAAAAAAAAGATTTAAAAATGAAAGAAGAAGTAAAAAATAAATTCATTTGTTTTAAGTTTAAGGCAATTCAATACTATCACATTTAGTAATTCCATGATATTTTTCAAATGGACATCTGAATATATTTTTACCTGGTTTATGGATTAAATCGTGATATTTTCCTCCAATAAAATCATAACATTTTTTTGGAGCTTGTTTCTTCCAATACTTCTTTCCACAAATAATACGTGCTATTTTTCTTTTTCTTAACTCTTCATTTTGTTTCATATTAGCTGTTTTTCTAAATCTAATACATCGTTTCTTCCATAACATATCTCTTCTTTCCAAATACATTTTTCTTAAATTCTTTTTTAATGCAAGAATTCTCTTTCTTCTCATTCTTTCTCTCATAGTTTTCATTCTAATAATTTTAGCTAATGTTCTTTGATTTAAAATATCTTTTTCAACTCCACTTAATTGCATTTGATGTTTTAATTCTTGCTCTTCTAATTGTCGTATCTTTAATTTAAATTGATTAA
>NW_001915230.1:7580-13319 GCF_000208925.1 Entamoeba histolytica HM-1:IMSS
ACTCTTCGTCTTTCTGCATCAATCTTATCACGTAATTGAACCTTTCTTTGATATTCAATTTGTTTCATTTCTTCTTCTGTATAATTCTTTAATGCAGCAACATCATTTTTAGTTTCTACAAAGCTTCCATTAGCATGTAATAATGCTAATTTTGCCTCTTCAACTTGTTCTCTTAAATGTTCTCTTTTCTCAAAATCTTGTGATTGTTCTTTAATTTTTTTCATTCGAATTTTATGTTCCTTAGCAAGTTCTTCAGTTTGTTTTAATAATGCTTTTTGAGCTTTTTTTGTTTGTTCTTTTAAGGTATTTCTTGTAACTTCTGCATCAGCAAGTTCTTTGATTAATTTTTGTGTTTCATTTGTGTTTAATGGATCGGCTTCAACAACAGGAATAGGTTTTGAAGTATTTGTAGCATCATTAATCAACTTGTCAATTGAAGATTGTTTTTTTTCTGTTGAGTTGGTTTTGGGAGTTGCAGAAACAAAGACAACTAATAATACAAAATACAACAACTTCATGTAAATAATATAAACTTTTTTAGTTGTTAAGATCTTTTTTTCTTTATTTCTTTTTTGTTTTTATCATTATTTTTTTTTTAGGTTTGTGTTTTGATTTTTAAATAACAAAATTTAGTATTGTGTTATTGAATTTTTTTAAAATAAATAGTTCTTTCAGTATTTTTATTTTTATAAAAATTCAGAACAAATAATAATAAAAAATCGGGAAATCAAGTAAATTGTTATGAAAAGAACTAGAAAAAAAATAGTAGATACTTCTCATAAAAGAAAGCTCAAAAATCAACAAGAGCGAATCTATTAAAATAATAAAAAGAATTAAAAAAAAACTATCAAATACAACAAAAAAATGACAAAAAAAAATGTTCTAAAAAAAAAACAAAAGCTGAAAAGGAATATTGAGATGATCTAAGAATTATATTATAATATGCAAGCTGTAATTATCCTTATAATTGCTGTCAGTGCTTTTGCTGCACCAAAATGTGCACAAACTAATGTTGCTAATGTTGTCAGTGATTTAAACCCAAAGCAACCAATGGGAACAAATGCCCTTGCTATAGAAATGTATAAAAAAGCATTATTAAGTGAAGAAGTTAAAATCCCAACAGAAAATAGAACTGAAGCTATTAGAGATAGATTAAACAGAATTAATAATTCCACTTCAGTTAATAAGACTCAAGAAGTAAATGAACAAATAGAGAAGATTAATGTTAGTATTAAAACTATTGAAGAAGAAAGTGCTAAAGTTAATGCATCCATTATTGAATCATATAAGAAAATTAATGAAACACAAAAAACTGAAAAGATGGAATTAAAAGCTAAAATGGAAGAAATTGCAAAAGAAAAAGCTCTTATTGATTCTTTAAATAAGAAGAAGGAAGAATTAAGAAAGAAGAGTATAGAATATTATAGACTTAAAATTACTGCAGAAAAGATTGTAGAAGCACAAGCAGAACAAATGAGAAATAGAAGAAGATTTATTAGAGATTTAGAAGAGTCTAAGAAAAGAGTTGATGAAACAAATGAAGCACTTGAAAAGGTAAAACAAGCAGAACATAATAAAAGAATTGAAGCAATTAAAAAAACAAAGCAATATTTAAATAATTTAAGAGGACAAGATGCTGCACAAGAAATGAAAGAAAGAGAAGAGAAATTAAGAAAAGATAGAGTTGCTGAAGTTATTAGAAGAAAGATGTTAATATTACAAGAACAAATTAAAACTGCTAAAATTCAAAACAATGAAGAACAAAGAATTCAATTAGAAAAACAATTACTTGAATTAAAAAGATATAAAAAAGCAAAAATTGCATGTGCTAGAAATGCTCTTAGAAAATATAAATTAGAAAATCAAAAGAAAGTTGAAGATTTAAAACAAAAAGTACTTGATACTAAATTAAAGAATAAATTAGATATTGAAAAGAATGATTATTTAACTAAAATTAAAGCTGAATTAGCTGATGAAATTGACGAATTAAAAAAACAAAAAACAGCTTTTGAAACTGAGAAAACAATTGCAGAAAAGAAAATTGCTAATGATATGAAAATTGAACAAGAAAACTTAAAAGCTGCTCAAAGAGCACAAATTAGAAAGAATTTTGCTTATAAAAATAATAGAAAAGATCTTGCTAAATTAAGAAGTGCTGTTTTAAAACATGAAAAAGAACAATTAGAAAGAGATGCAACTAAAAAAATATTAAAGAGTGTTATTAAATCTAATAACAAAAAAACTGCTTTAGATAAAGCTGCTAATTTGGATATTCTTATGGTTAAAGCTGAAACTGCTAATAAAAAGAAAATCCTTCAAACTATTTCTGATGGAATTAAATCCACTCTTGAAACTGAAAAGAAGGCTCTTGAAGGACTTAAGAATTTAGCTGTTAAATCTAAAGAAGAAAGACAAGTATTTAAGACTCAAATTGCTCGTGACATTCTTGTAGATGCTCATAATAGACATTTGGCTGAATTAAAGGAAAGAAAACATGAAATTGAAGAGCTTGTTAAAGATAAAATTGCTAAAAGAAATAGAAAGGCTGCTTTGAAATTAAATAAAGCTCAAAGCAAAATTGCTCTTGCTGGATTACAAGGAAAATTAGATAAGAAATATATTCTTAAAAGACAAGAAGTTGCATTGAAAAATGCTAAAGCTTTATCTGATGCTGTTAAAGGACTTGTTCCAAAGAAAGGAGATAAGTTCTTAAAATTAAAGAACTTCAAAGTAAATTGTGGTTCATTAGCTAAAAAGATGTCTACACCATGCCAAAAAAAATAAACAAATTCACGTAGAGATACATTGAGATTTATTTAGAATTGTTTCTCTTTTTTTTATTTAATTTTTATTTATTACTTAATGAATGTTATATACAACACATAATTTTATTCTTTTTATTTTATTATGGTTTTTAAAATATTATAGATTTTTAATCTTCTGTTTTATGGAAATAATTATCAAAAGAATGTGTTAGAGAAGTATAAAGTATTAAAGAAATTATCATATTTTTGTTTTGATAGAAATTTGGTGATTTTTTAAGAAAATTATATCGAAATTTTCTCCTTATTCATAATTCTAAAAAATCAAAAATACAACTTCCTTATTTTTATTCATAATTTATTAAAAAAAAATAATGGAAGATTACAGTTCATATTGAAGAAAATGTAAAGAGTTTTATTCAAGACAAAGAATCAAAGATAAATAAGTGTTTTGATATAAAAAATTAATATTTATTTTCTTCTTTTCTTTAACATTTATTTTTTATCAATTTATTTAAACTATATTTTTATAGTAAGTATATTTATAATTTATTATATTTTATAACAAAAAAAAAACCACAAATAAAAATTAATAATCATAAAAATTCATTTCAATTTTTAATGACAGATGTGGTATTGAATATTGTTAAACTCTTTCTTATTACACAACCTCCACTAAGACCAATTATCAAAGGTCATTATGAAGAAATTGTTCAAACAAAATCATCAGAAGAATTATTTATTATTGTTTTTCCATTACAAAATAAATTCTTTCTTGATGCAGACATTCCTTTTGAAGATAAATTTAAAGCAATTAATTGTTGTATTGAGGCATTAAAACCTGAAAAGGCAGAAAGTATATTAAAATTGATTGAAATTAATTATTCTTTAACAAACCAAAATGGTATTATACCAAAAGAATGTGTAGGTTTTATCTCTGAAATGCTAAAAGATATAAGTGGCATAAGAAAGTCAGTTGAAACTTTATTAATTAATAACTCTACTTCTTGGAAGGAGTTTCTTCAAACTCATTTACAACGTACTCTTTATTGCCAAGACTTTCTTAAAACACAATCAGTCGTTCCTATTGAAGTTCTTCTTGAACCTATTGCTCCTCCAGCAGAAATTGCTGATAAACAAATTAGACTTGAATGGCAAAAAAATCAAATCATGGAATTGCTTCCTTTTGCTTCTCAAGAAAAACTTATAAATATTACAAAACAACTCCAAGTTATGGGTTATAAGGATACTTTAGATTATGAGTTTGAGATTGATAAATTTAATACTGAAGAGGTACAACAATTCTTAAACATATTATGTAATTAATTATTGACTTATATAAATGTTTATTTAACACAAAAACGTTTGTAATGGATTTATTGACTTAAAAGTTTTTATCCATAACTCTGGATTTCTTTTTCTAAAAATAGTATATGATACATAGAAGAAATATTAATATATTTTTAATATATTATTAATTCTTTTGTTTAATATATCAAACAATTTTATAACAGAGAAGTATAAAAAGAGTTGTTTTTGGTTATAATATTAATTATAATACATTTACAACTTTTTAAATATGGTTTTCTATTTGAAATGAAATTTAATTTTTGGTTATTCAAGACTTACATATAATAAATTGTATTTCATTTTGTTTCTTCTTTTTCTTGACTTACAGATCAAAGGTAGCATATCTGAAATACCATAAAAACACCAATATACTTAATGCTTTGACACTCCCAGTTATTATCTGATTATGACGGTGTATTTGAATTAGGAATGTATTAGGGAATGTTGCAAAGGGTGTAGCAAGATATTATGGTAGAATATTACATGGTGTAATATAAGGATATACTGAAGTGTGGGTATGACTAAAAGAAAATTAAACATAATAATATAATGGGAATGAAATGATTCCTTCTCTCATCCATAAAATAAAGAAAAAAGGAAAAAGAAAATGTTTAAAATTAAGACAGAAAATAAACAAAAGGTTAAAAAGAAGAATTAAGCAGAAGAAGGATGAGAAGAAATTAATAAAAAGAAATAAAACAAAGAAGTGATTTTCTCAATTTGCAAGAAAAACATAAATGATAAGTTAAACAAAAAGATTACTCTTTTTTAAACAGCTCAGGGATTAATCTCCTCTAAACTAGGAAGAATATATGAAAAATCTATTAACACTTAATTATCTAATTTTTATTTATGATTATTTATTTTGTTTTTAACAAATTTCATATATTATTCATATTTATTGATGTTCATTAAAAGGGTAACAATTGATATTATTTAAATAAACACTTTTTGAGTTAAAACATATAGAAAATGGTTTCTAGTTGATACCTTACTAGTGTTTATTTTTCAAGAATATAAGATTAGTATTACTAACATACAAAACAACTTATTTCAAACGATTCAATACAAAACAATTTAATATATGCTAATGTTTGTATTTATTGATGAAATAAATTTATGGAACATATGTATCTATAAAAAGCAAAGATAATTTTATTAGAGTCATTCATAATAAAGAGTTTATATTTTTATATTCTAGTGGAAAGATATTATTCAAATTATTAATTAATTTAATAAATAATTAAAACTACTTTCAGATTAATAACTAATTTATTTTTATTTAATAATAGTTTCCAACTCATTTGTAAAGAGTATAAGAGTTTTTATAATTAAATTTGCAATTTCTTATTCCACTTTTCAATATATTATTTAATTTGAATATTGAATATAAATTAAGATATTCTTTGATATTTTTACAATTCTCCTTCTTAACTCAATTATTTGAAAACAAAATAGTATTATCTATAATGGTATTATGGAAATGATTTATTTTTATATTTAAAATAAGACACTCAACAGTTTCTTATTAAACTCTTTTTGATTTGTTTAAAAAAATGAACTATTATTGAATTAATTGGTTTAATTATTCCAGACAAATGAAAATGACTGATTTTAAATTATTGCA
>NW_001915229.1:0-4745 GCF_000208925.1 Entamoeba histolytica HM-1:IMSS
AAAAACAACAATTTTTTCTAAAAATATATTTTGCACCCATTTTTTGTGATAATAATAATGCTGTTTCAATAACTTCTTTACTTAATTTTTTATCAACTGAATTTCTTCTATGCCAAAATGATTCAAAAAATCTTTCTGCAATATTATTTTTTGATGTTTCTTTTCCAATAATTTCAACATTTAAACATTGTCTTATTACTTTTAATACAATTTTCTTCATTTCTTCATCTGATGTTTTAAATTCTCTTACAACAACTCTAATAATTTCCCATCCATATTTCGCTGCTATTTCTTCATCAACAACTGATATCACTTGTCCTGCTGCTTTAATATAAGATGCAAGTAATCTTCCTCTCATTCGTTTACATCCTTCAATAATTGGTTCTAATGTTTGTTCTAAAACATCTCCACCATATGGATATGATGCTTCTGCAAGTGCTGCAATAGCAAGTGCTGCAAATTTAGTTATATTAGCTTCAATATCATTAAGTCTAGGAAAAACAATAGCAACAAGTGCTGATAAATGAGGAAGAACAGAACATCCCATTAAAATAGCAATTTGTTGAATACATTTTAATCCTGTATGACGTGCATACCAACTTTTCTTTGATCCACAAACAGCTTTTAAAAAAGGAAGTAATGATGGTATTCCAATTGCTGCAGCAACAACAGAAAATGCACGAGCTGTTGTATTTCTAATTGATTCTTCAGGTGAATCAATATCTGGTCTCATAGCTGCTATCATTGTTTGAAGACCAGCAGCTTTAGCCAAATTTGATATAATTTCTCTTCCTTCTACACGAGCAATAAAATCTGCATCATCAAGTAAAGGTGTTATAACAACTAATAATTTTGCAGTAAATGGACGAACTAAACTATCTAATTTAAAAATAATACGATTTACTACTTTTACTAAAATATGTCTTTCTTGTTGTTCTAAAGTTATTGACATAAGTAATGGTAAAATTTGTTCAAATAATACTTCTGCTCCAAATTCTTTTGTTCTTTCAGTAAGTTGACGTAATGCTTGTTTTCTCATTGCAGGTGTTCCATTTTTAATTCTTAATAATAATCTTTTAAGTTGAATTTTTTTTCGTTCTTCACTTGATAATTCTGATTCATCTCGTTGTATTAAAGCATCTTCAAAAAATGCTCGTTCTCCTGGTTTTACATCTGGTAATGATTCAATTTTATTTTGTATACCAATATCATTTGAAATTAAAGCAGGTGTTGCATCAGGTTTTTCATTTGTATCAATTAATGTTGAAACTACAGTAGGTTTTTCATCCCAACGTGATCTTCTTGGTCTTGGTGAATAATCAGATGAATATGATTCTGATCTTCTTCTATGACGACTTTCAGATTCACTACTGTTTGACATAAATGAAATGAAGAACCAAGATTTTTTTCTTTTTCTTTTTTTTATTTTTAATAAATGGTATTTAAAAAGAAAAAGATAAAAGAATAAATTAATTGTATTTCCATTCAGTGTTATATATTAATTTAAAGACAACTTTTTTTATTTCAATTAATCTAAGGTCCATTGTTTTAACAATATGAGAAAATAAAGGGAAATGTCTTCTTTTCCAGATATGATTAGAGAAAGGATAAATTGATGATATGTCTGGGATTTGATTATTTTCAAGATAAATCTTAAAATCACGCCATAATTCATAATATTCATCTTCTGAATAAGGAAATTCAAACCTAGAAACAAAGACTTGAAGAGTAAGAGAGTAAGATGATGGTATATAATCAGATTTTATTACTTTTTTACCAATATGATCATAAGGATATTGAGATAGATAATTTTCCATAAAAGAAGACATGTCATGAATAATATCACATTTATTTGGTTCATGTTCAATTAAACTAAGTGATAAATAAAAGAAATAAACAAAAAAAGGAATAATAAACAAACGATAATAACATTAATCTAAAATTTTTTTTATCAAGAGCTTTTTGATATTCTTCAATGATAGTATCTTCTTCACCTTCATTTCTAAGAAAAGAAATAAATTGAAAGATATAATAAGGAGAACCTCCTGAAGAAGAAATAGCTTTACAGAAATAATTAATAGAAAGATCAACATAATTACTATTTTTTTGAGGATCTTTAAGAAAATATTGATAAGCAGCTTTTGCCAAATAACCGTTAAAATAACAACTAGCATTTAAAATTTCTACTTCAGGAAAAGCATTTGCTTTTTGAATAATGTTAAAATATTGATGATTTTTATAAAGATAACTAATATATGAAATTGTATATTTTTCTGTTAAGAAAAATGGATGAAATTCATTTTTATTTAATGTAAGAAATTGTTGACAACAATTATTTCTAAATGAATGAAGAAGTTTAATAATTTGATCAATAATTCTTGATGAAACTCTTAAATTTAATAATCTTCTATAACACGCTAAAAAACAATTTCTTAATTCAAGTCCTGTATATTCACTTCCAAATTTTTTTATTGAAAATCGTTTCCACATTGATTTAGTTGAATATCTTGAAAACGTCTGAATAATCGTCCCAATTACTAATTTCTCTTTAATTTCATCATTTTTATTAATAACATCATGAAGTATTTGTTCTACAATTCTTACAAATAATTTTTTAAATGAATTCTTATTTGTTGATGGAAATGCTTCACTTTCCATAAATAAATATGCAAGTCTTTCAATTTTATATCGATTGATTGTTGATTTTCTTAGTACCATTACTTCTTTCTTTCTTCCTTTCTTATTTTTTTTATTATTTTTTTTTTAGTTCTTTTTCAAACACAGAAATTAACAAATGGTGTTTCAAGGATATTGAGCAATAACAATGTGTATGATAAAGAAAAATAAACAAAACATAGAAATCCATTGTCATATAAAAGAATGAATGTCAATAACAATAAATGGCAAAGAAATAATAATAATAAATGAAATACAAAGGAAAAATGGATTAGAAGAGAAATACAAAGAAAAACACAAAAAAAAAAAAAAGGTCAATTATTAGATATATCACCTATTGGATTTTCTTCATACTGAGAAGTGTTTATTTCAGTTTCTCCGATATGCTCTATTGGTGTTATTGAGTTCATTTCTAGCATGCTCGCATTAGATTGTTCTTCTTCTAATGTGCTGCCAGAATTGAATGTGTAAAACATTAAGTCTTTCATATTTTTTATTATTATTGTTCGTAGGATTTTGGAAAATTCTAATTTTAATTTCAGTGCTTTTAATCTTCTTGCTGACTCTTTATGTATTAATCCATTTATTGATAATATAACAGGTATTATTTCTACATATATTATTTCTCTATTATTTCTTAATTTCTCTTGTAATTCTTTGTATTTATTTATTTTATGAATATAATTTAATTCTAAATTATTATCTTGACATATAACAACATCTATAATATATCATTTCTTTTCTTTCATATTTTGTTAATATATATCTTGTCTTCTTTCATGGAAAGAATGGTCACTAACCAATAAATCTTTATTGTAAATTATGACCATTTTATCATTATTAATACATTTAGGAGGATTATTAAAGTCAATTGAATCAAATTCATTAAAATGTGTAATTAATATCTGTTTATATATTTGTTTACAAACATAATCATGTTTTGATATTTGATTCTTTTTCATTACATCCTAACAATATATGACTAATAGATGCAATAGTGTTATGACAATGTTTACAATATTTTAAAGCATCATTTTGGAGTATTTTAGATTTAATACTTCCTGTCATAGTTACTCCTTCTTGCATCTTTACTATTTGGAGGAATTCATTTCTTTTTATATTTAATGACCTCCAAGTGGCTACTGTTAATTTCTTATCATTAAAAGTGCCATTTGCATTTCTTATATATTCACCACATTTCTTTTCTTTCAATTCTTTTAAATATCTTTCATTTAATTCATTATTTACCCATTCAAATACATTCTTTACATTGTGCTTTCTTTCATTTAATTCTATTACATTCATTAATTCATTAAAATTAATCTTCTTACCAAATGCTTTCTTCATTCTTTTAATTATTCCATTTGGATTTTCTTTTATTGCTTCTATCATTTCTCATATTCCTGTGATTGATATTTGTATTTTAAATATATTCTTATTAATTCTTTAGCACATTCATCTTTTGCTGACATTAATCCTAATCCCATTTCATTTATTTTAACATATAATATACTTTTGGGAATATTTCTACTATATAATTGGATGTGAATTAATGATTTTCTTATTTGTTTATCTATCTTCTCCAACTCTTCTAGTTTATATTTGACAATACAAAATCCATATCTTAATTTAGAGATTATATCACTATTAATCTTTCTTATTGTATTGGGGCTGCTGTATTTCATAGTGTTTAATGATGATAAAATAGAAGATATATCATTTAATATTCTTGTACAATATTTATTGATATTTACTTTATCTCCTATTTCAATACCAAGGTATTTATAATGATTATCATTAGTTACTCATGGTAGTTCAGCTAATTCACCATTTATTTGACTATTAATATTAGTCATTATCTCCATCTTTTCTACATTAATTTTTAATCCTATTGCATTAAATATTTCTTTAGTTAATTTGTAGGCTTTTTCCATTTCATCGAGGCTATTAGTCATTATCTTTAAATCATCAATATATAATATGTGGTTTAACTGGACTTGTTTTTCTTCTCCATTCATTTTAATATTTAATTTGCTTATTTGTTTATCTAATTGTTTAGATAATATGTC
>NW_001915229.1:4845-13408 GCF_000208925.1 Entamoeba histolytica HM-1:IMSS
AATCATACCAACACTTTTCTTGATTATAATATAAATTAAGATATGTATTATTTAATATATATAATATACTATTAATTACTGCTAGTGGGATATTAAAATAAATTAAGCATTGTTTAATCCATTGATGATTAATACTATCATATGCTTTGGATATGTCATAATATGTTTCTACCCACTTCCATTTAGCCTTTATTAATAATTGTTGGATTATAGTGTTGTATAATAATCCTTCTTTTGATGATATGTATATTTCTTACATCCAATTTGATTTAATGATAATTGTTTTTCAATTTGATTTAACATCAACTGGCTTTCTATTTTCATTTTTAATATTGATGTGTATACTTTTAACAGACAATTTAAGCAAGTTATTGTTTGTAATTCTGTGTGTCTAATTTATCTCATTTATTATATATTAATATTGTCCTTCCTTGAATAAAATGAAGAGGTATTTCGTTAGGATTGCTTAACCATTCATTAAATAATTTTAATAAATACTTCTTTGGTTGTTCTAATTATTTAATCCAAAATCATTGTATTTTGTCAACTCCCGGTGCCTTCCAGTTAGCAATGAATTTAATAGCACAGTCTAATTCATTGGGAGTGATTATTGACATACTATTATTAATTCTATTTTCAATTAATATTTCATATAAATTAATATTTAGATAAAATCTATATTAGTATTAGTTTCATAGATTCCTTTCCAGAAATTAATAGTGGAGATATTATCTGGATATTCATCTTCTTTAGATTTATTTAGATGTTGCCTTTTTCCATATTTCATCATTTTATAATTCCATCTTATTCTTTTCCAATTATTCTTTCTTGCTTCTATTTCTATTCTTTTCATCTTTCGGAGGTATTTATAATAGTTTATTTGTTCATTTGTTTTTATTTTAATATGGTATATATCATTTTTCTTAATATGTAATATTCTTTTTAATTTCATATATTGTTTATTATGAAGTAAATCTCTCAATCTACATATTTTTGATTGTAATATTCTTTCTATACTTTTCTTTCCACTTCTTTCTTGCTTATTTTTATTAATGATGTTAATAGTGGAAGCTACAGATTTAATATAATGGTAATAATCATCTAATGTATTTAATATTATTTCATTTTTATTAATAATATTAATTATTTGATGTATTTTCTTCTTATTGTAATAGTAGTTAATAAATTGTACATCTTCTTGTTCTTTCATTTCTTCTTCTTTAATTATTTTCATTACCTCCTCTTCTTCTATTTCTTCTTTCTTGTTCATTTTTGATATTATTTCTTTTAATTCTTTATCTTTCCATTGGTGTTTTATTATTTCTTCCTCCATTATTCTATTAATTTCTCTTTTAATTTCATTCTTTATTTTAAATATCTTCTTTATTATTTCTTTATATTCATTAATATCATTTATTTTAATTTCAAATTCATGTATTATTCTTTCTATTATTTCTTCTTTAAGTTGACATCTTAATTTTCTTTCAAATAATTTCAAAGCAAAACATTTATAAAGTGTTAAAATTTCTTCTTTTCTATCTGTTTGCTTCCCCCCCGTTTTTTTGATTATCTAATTCTAATGTGATGATCTTCTTATGCTGAATATCCATTTCTTCAATGGATTTCTGCGTTAACTTTCTTTTTTTTTTGGAAGATCATCTTCACTTGATGATATCTCATCAGCTACTACCACATTGGGGGAGATGTCATTTACTATTTGTGTTTCAGATGAGTCTGTTATATTGTAAGTTACATCATCTTTCTTCTTTTCTTCCTTTGTATTTTCATTTTCTAATTTAGATAATTTATCTTTCAGGAAGAGTAATTGTCGTGTTAAATTATTTACTTCAAACATTTTCCTCTCAGACTCAGCATGGAATTTGAATATTTTTTTATCACACTCGTGGTTTTTTGTGCTTATCTCCTTCTCATGCTTCTTCTTTAATGCCATAATATCCTTAGTTAGTTTTTTTATGGTTTGGTCTTTTATTTGTATTTCCTTTTTCATTTCTTCTTTCTCTTTCATATCCTCCTCCACTTTTTCCTCTATTTCTTTTATTCTTTTTTTCTTTTTACTGTTTTCTTCTTCCTTTTCTACCAGCCTCTTCTTCTCTCCTTTAGTGATCTTCTTCTCCTCAGCAAGCCTCTTCTCCTCTTCTACTAGCCTCTTCTTCTCCTCAGCAAGCCTAGCTTCTACTCTCGTAGAATCTTTATCATCGTCTTCTTCACTTTCAATACTCATTACATAGTTATTGTATATTCTATTATCATTAATCTCAATTGGGTTGTACTGATTATTGTCTTCTTCAATAGTCATACTAATAGTTTCTTCTTCCATTCTGATTGTTTTTGTTTTTCTCGTGCAAGAAAATACCATCTTCTCCATATTGTTGATGATGTATATTCTTTAATCTTGATATTTTTAATTTCTTCTACTTCTTGTGGTGTAAGTATTTTAATTTCTTCTTCAAAGAGTCTTTTCCAATATTCTTGATTTTGTATTTCAATGATTTCTTTTCTTTGATTTCTGTTTTGTTTCTTATTTTGATAATGTTTATACCTTCTTTGTGTGTTATTATGGTATTTGTTTCTATCATGATAGTATTGTTTATTTCTGTTGAAGTTGTTATTATTAAAGTGTTTATGACGATGATTATGAATGAAGTGATGAGTGAAACGATTTGTATCATCTATGTTGTGATAGTTATGGTTATAATTCTTATTGTAATGATTAGTGTGATTATTCATGTATCTCTGTCCATACAGATAATACCTATTTTCACTCATTCTTCTATCATTTATATTTCTTGGTTGATGTGAATTTCTTCTTTTTTGGTTATTTATTTTTCTGTATTTTTTGTGGTGTCTCCTGTAATGCATCTTTTTCTTAATAATAATGAAAGAAGATAAATAAAATAAGAATAAAATAAGATAAAATCAATGATATTGTTATTATATTATTATGTTATTTTAGTTTTGATTTTATATTTATTATTTTATTTTTATCTTTTATAATCATCATTCATTTCTTCTTTTTGTCATTTCCTCTTTTCTAAACATCACTCAATTTATTCTATTTCTTTCCATTTTATTTATTTTCTTTATTCTTGTTGTTATTTTATTTAGTTCTTCTTTTATCATTTGTCATTTCTTGTTTATTCATGTTTGTTGTATATTTTATTCTTATTATTTATTTTATGTTGTGTTATTCTTATTTATATTTCTTATTATGTTTTGTTTATTATTGTTTAAATAGAAAATAAAATAAAATAAGAATGAATAAGGAATAAGAAATAATAAAATAAATATGTTGATGTATTTTATCATTTCTTTATTTGTTTATTATTATTATTTCTATTATTTTATTCATTTGATTCATAATGAATTAATTCAATGAAATGATACAAATAAATTGTTTATTCATTTCATTTCATTTCTCTTTCATTCTTATTTATTTTCTTATTTATTAAAAACACCCTCATTGGGTGTGAATATTTCAAATGAAATAAAATAAATCAACATTGAATTATGTAAATTTTTATTTCACCATTTCATTCATTGACAGATGAATGAAATGGCTGTTTATATTTTTCATTGTTTTGTTATTTATTCTTTTTTAGTTTCATTTTCAATTATTCAAGATTGAATCATTTCATTCCAATTACGATGATTCGTTTTGGTATGAAATGATTTGGATGTTGTTTTCCACAGAGTGCATTTTCAATTCCTTCATATTCAAAATTACGTTGACAACAATATGATTCTGTTTTATAATTTTCTTTATAAACAACAATATCACCAAATCCATTTCCAAATACAAATAAACAAATATCAGCTGATTGACTATATAGCCTAAATGCATTTTGTGGTTGTTCAATATCAAATTCCATCATTCCTTTTATTCTTCCTTTTGATTCTAATGAAAATACAAATGATTGTGAATCATTTATATAACCAACTTTATCAATTTTAGAATGAACATATCCTCCAAATTTATTTCCGTCTTCATCTTCAATAATAATTGTTATATGTTCTTTATTCATTATTCTTTGATCAAACACTGATGTATATTCTTTCCAATCATCTTTATCTGAATCAAACAGTATATTGTTTATTCTTCTAGTCGTCGCATTTCTTCTTATCTCTCTTCTTCTTTTCTCAATCTTTCTTCTCATTTTATTCTTCTTTCTTTTCTCTCCTTGTCTCTTTCTTTTCTTCTCTTCTTTTCTTCCTTGAGAAATAATCACTGTAATGCTTTTCCCATTCTTCTTTATTCTTATTAAATTCTGCTGTGATTTTATCTGTTTCTTCTGGTACTCTGAATAGTTTATTTTTCATTATCATTTCTTCAATTGAAATGATTTTATCTATTAATTCATTCCGTGTTTTATTTAGTGTTTCTTCATCATTATTACATTCTTTTATGATTCTTGACATTTTATTCTTCATTATTTCTATTTGGTTTATTGTTTCTTGACTTTTTTCTATCACTATTTTTCTTCTTCTTTCTGTTTCATCAATCCTATCAAATATTCATTCTCCTCTTTTAATTGCTTCTGAGTATGTTTCATTATCTTTTATTTTAAATACTTCATTTTTAATACTTCCTAAATAATATTGATATTTCTTAGTAGTATCATCAATTGATTGTTGAATGTTTGGAAGTGTTTTTACCACTTCTTTAATTAATTGATTATTCTTGTTTATTAACTCTTCCATTTTAATTTAAATTGATGTTTATAAGTTCAAAATATGAATGTTTAAATAGTTAATCCACGTTATTAACACATCAAGTCAATCATTATTTTAACATCATTCTATTTTAAATAAATGTTATTCATTTTTATTTTTACAATAACAATAAATATATAATAATATTAATAATATAATAATAATAAAATTATAATATTGTTATTTTCTATAATTAGTTTATTTTTTGTGTTTTTTACATTTTTTTTTAATAAACAAAAAATATAGAAAAGAAGAAAATTCAATTTTGTTTTATTTTTATTATTTCATCTTTTGTGATTTGATTATTCATGTTTTATCAACATTATTTCAATCAAATTAATTTAATAAAGATAATAAATGATAAACAAAAATACGATAATAAAATAAGAATAAGAAATAAAAGAGAAAAGAAATGAAATAATTATTATAAATACACAATGAATAAAAGAAATTAAAATAAGAATTAATTGAAATGAAAATCAAATAAAATTACATTAAATAACATAATAAAAGAAATAATCAATGTTTAAATAATCATTATTTAAATATTAAAATATCAATATTGATAATATTTTTGTTTATTGAAGATGAAATAATAAATAATTTAATCATATTTCATTATTTTATTTTGATTATTTAACAACATTATCACTATCCATTCTAATTGATAATCTATGAATAAAAATATAATCATTGTCACTAAATAAAAAATAAATAATTGTTTAATGTAAATTAAAAATTAGAATAAGAATGTATTTTAAAAATTATGTAAAATTATTTATTCATTTTAATTTAATCATAACATTACAAATTTATTTTTATTTAATGATGTTTGTATTTCAAACTAATAAACAAAAACAAACTGTCATGTTAAATTATCGATAAATTTATTCGTTTATTTTTAAATATTTTCTATTTCCTTTTATTTCAAAAATATATTTTTTTATGTAAAAATTAAATAAAAACAACAATAATGTTTATGTAACATTCGATAAAATATTTTGTTGTTTTTCATTTAAATAAAATATAATATGAAGAATATTTAAAAAAATGTAGAATTGTAATTATTTATTTCAAATGATTATGAAATGTTTTTTTAATAATAAATAACTTCAATTCTTCAAATTGATAAATAAATATTTGATATGTTTAATTATTATTTAAAATGACTATCAACTAACAACAATCAATGAATATTAAATAAATTAAATTACTTATCTTTTGAAATATAAGTGGTTGAAATTTACATTTTGTAAATTCAAAATGAAGAAGAATGTTTTAAAAGAAAATAATACCGCAAAATCAAAAACTAAATAAATAAAATGAATATAATGAGAAAGTGATAAATGAGATATATTTATTATTATTATATCTGTGTTACAAGACACAGCAGAATGAAAAGAATATATATGAATAAATAGTGTTGATTATACTAAATAAATTAAATTAAGGTTTAATAATTTTTAACCTATTGTTCATGTGAGAATAGTAGTGTTGATTATATTAAAAAAAGAATAAAAAGAATTTTAAATAATTAATATAGTTTTGAATTTCAATCAAGGTTTTCATAAAATAATAAAATAATGAATAAAATGATATAGAATGTTTTTCCAATATTAGACATTTAGAGACATGTTTGTATCGTGTTGATTAAATGTTGTTGCTATATCCATAAAGAAGTTCATGAAGAAAAGAAGAAACAAAAGTAGATAAATAACACCAAAAATTAATGGAAATTTTTAATGGAATAACTGGAAAATAATAAATTTCCAATGTAATTTAATGAGTCAAAAGGTTCATCTTTTGTTATGATAATACAAAAAGCTAAAATGAAATTGTAATGATGATGACAATGATAAGATTATTAACATTAATTAATGTAGAAGAAGTTGAAAAAAAAGAGATATTGATTATCATAGTATTACTGAAGAAAAAGAATAAAACATTAAACAATAAAGGAATAATCAAATAAATAAAAATAAAGAAATTGCAAAGAAATATAAGAATGAAATACACAGAAGAAATTAATTATTGTGATTTGGAAATTGAAAGAACTGAAATTAAATAAATTATTCTTTCTAAAAAATCAACAAGAAAGAAGAACAAGAAATAAATAAAAGAAATAAATAGAAAACAAAATTACCAAAATATTTATGTTTGTAAAAGAAGATATTGAATTTATTGAACATGAAGAACTAGAAAATATTTTATCAGTACTACTTATCATAAAGAAGAAATAATTAAAAAGATAATAAATATGTATAATGATAAAACATCATTAGAAAGATAATGATTGTATTTCTACTGTATATTTGATGAAATAATTTAAAAACACTTAAAGAAAGTAAATGAATTTTTATTTAAATTTATTTTGAATAGTTTATTATAAAATATGATAATTTATATTTTATATAAACAATAATTTAAATAAAATGAATAATAAATGAAATAATTAATTAATTTATGAAATATGAATATTAAATAATATTTTATTCATTGAAACATTGATTATTTATCATTCTTTTTATTTCATTTTGTTTAAATTACATTATTCTCATTATTATTCATTTCATTAATTTATTAATATTTAATATTTATTTATTTAAAAGTACAACAAAGAATCATTCTTTCTTATTTATTTGTTTTATTTGTTTATAGATAGATCGAAGATAGCACGTCTGAAACACCACACATAAACCCTAGTACAAATTCAAGCTTCGACTCTCCCAGACATTATCTGGTTATGGCGGTGTATTTGAATTAGGAATGTATTAGGGAATGCTGCAAAGTGTGCAGCAAGAGAATATAAGGATCTACTGAAGTGTGGTTAAGACTAAAAGAAGATTAGTCAAAGTAATATAGTAGTAATAAAATGATTACTTCTCCCATTCATAAAATAAGAAAAATGAATTTGCTTAAAATTAAGGTAGAAAACAAACAAAAGGAATAAGCAGAAGAATTAACCAGAAGAAGTTTGAAAAAAACTTAATAGGAAAAAATAAAAGAAAGAAGTGCTTTCCTCATTTTCCAAGACAAACCTAAATGATAGGTTAAACAAAGAGATTACTCTTTTTAATAATAAGCGAAGGGATGGGATTAGTCTCACCTGAGCTAGGAAGAATAGATGAAAATTCTATTAATACTTAATTAATTACTTTTTATTTTATTAGTTTTTCAATTATTATCAAATTATTTGTTTCTTCTTTTAACTTGTTATTTCATTTTGATTTTAATGTTTATTAAATTATTCATCATTTTTATATTGTTATTTTAAGGAGAGTATATCCATATCATTATAATTATGTTTCATCTCATTTATCCTCATTATCACTTAATTATTCATTTTTTCTTGTTAATATCGTTATATTCAACTAAATTATAATATTACCATTTATATATTATTCTTTCTTGTTATTCTTTCTTAATAGATATTAAATAATAATCAACTAGTTTTGAATTGATGTTATCTCACCAAATGAATTACATGAAGAGATGATAAATGGAAGAAATGAAAAATGTGAACATTTTATGGATGGATGTGATGTTTCAAACATAAAATCTTTAATTCATTTTCTTCCTTTCATAAAATATGAAAAAATTAAAATTCTTTAAAATTAAAATAATAAAGCAATTAATTAAGTATTAATAGAACTAGCTTCTATTGTTAATGGCTTAGGGGAGACTAATCCTGTCAATTTGTCTTCTTCTTGTAGCTCTACGGAGTATGTTTGGTTGTGATAGAATCAATATTCAATGACACCCATCATGTTTTGTATTACAAGGTTTTTAATTTCTTTCACAATGTTATCTCAATTTTTAATTCTTTAATTAA
>NW_001915228.1:0-13415 GCF_000208925.1 Entamoeba histolytica HM-1:IMSS
GTTGGAAAAACAGTTACAAAAGAATATACTGTTGGATTAAAAGATTCAATTAATGATCTTAATGCACTTGGAAGAACAAAAAGAGGGAAGACAACAAAACAATCATCTCATAATGAACCAAATGCTTTCAATCTTCATTCTTTTATTTTAGTTTATACTTCATTATCTTCATTAAATAATTATTCTTTCTTTGATGGAAAAATCAATGCTATAGCAATTGTTCATTTAATTAATGGAAAAGTTATTCCTAATTGTTTAGGAAATATATGGGTATATGTTAGAGATTGGTCAGAAGAAGATGGAAGATGTGGGAAATTTAATGTTGGAAAACAAAATGTTACATGGTGTGGTGGAAAATATCATCCAGATCCTCTTCATGATGATACTTCAAAATATTTAAAAATCACACTTTAATTTTTAATTCAATTATTTTTTAATAACATTAACATCTCCTGTTAAATTATCTATTTTTAATACTTGTTTCTTATCCATTCATAAATAAAGATAATATGCTACTGTTCCACTTGAATTTGCTGCTGTTTGTCGAAAAATATAACTAAAATTCTCTTTAGAATATCCTTTAAAAATAATAATTGTTGCTACTTGTGTTTTAAATGATGCATTTAATGCCTTCCATATATGTAAATTCACAATAATTGTTGTTTTCAAATGTCTTAATCTTGTAATAATTTCTCCCCATGTTTTATCCGCTTTCATCATTGCAATTGTTGCATCTTCTAATATAATTAATAAATGTTTCTCTCGTGCTTGTTTATAATATTGCACTAATGCTGGCATAAATTTCTCATAATTCATTCCATATATTGGTGTTTTAATTAAATCTTTTAATTGTTTAAATGTTTCATCTTCTCCTGCATTTTGTGCTACATAAATAATAGCCCCATATAAATGTTCTATATGATTCATTTTTATTAATTCTTTCATTATAAATGTTGTTTTTCCTGTTCCTTGTTTCCCTAATACTATATTCAAACTATTATAATAAAAGAAGATTTGATGATGTACTTTTTGTATTTTATTCCCTTCTTTAATTTCTGATAATTTATCTTCTATCATTTCTTCTATTCTATCTATTCCAATCTCATCTTCTTCTTCTTCATCTTCTATACTATTTATATCTTGTGGATTTGTTTCAAAATATTCCATTCTAAAAATAATTAGTTCAAAAAAGTATTTAAATTAGATTTATTTCTATTCCCATTGAATAGCATAAAGAAGATTAACTCTTTCTTTTAAAACTCCATTTCTAATCTCTTCATTCATTCGATTCTCATTAACTAATAACATTCGATTTCTTTCTAATTCTTTTCTTAATCTCTCATTTTCTTCAAGTATGTCTATCATTAATTCAATTGCATTATCATTCATTTGTCTTTTAATAAAATGTGTAATCTTTTCTTTATTATTCATTTTATTCTTCTTTGGTTTTATTTCTTCATTTATTGGTTCTGGGGTTGTTGGACATGGTGGAAGCTCTGGTGCTCCTGTAAAGGAACACATTTGTGTACTGTTGTTATCACTAGCAATTGACATCGTTTGTTTGTCATTAAGTTATTTAAGTTGTATTTATATCATCATTTCATTCTTCATTTTGTGTTTCATTTCTTATTTATATCCTATTTTTCATTCATATTTCATTCATATTTCTATATTTTATTACTTTATTTCTATATTTCTTCATTCCTCGATTATTCTTTACGTCATATTTATGATTTATTCATTCATCAGGGGTAATAAATAAATTAAAAACTCAATTTATTCGACTATTTATTCATTATGAATCTCATTATTTTCATTCATTCATGTCTTCCGTAAGAGATTTATTAATGGCGGCTGCTTGCATTGATCTTGATCCTGCAAATCTTCAAGTCGCCTCTTCTCTTTTATCTCAACTTGTTCTTCTTCTTCCATCAATCACAAATGAGAATGAAAAGAGAATATTAAAAAGCGTCTATTGGAAACTTGTATGGCAAATTAATGCTCTTACTGGATGGAGTAAAACCATTAATTGATTATTTTCTTTTTATTATTCTGTATGTTTATTTTCATTCAATATTTAATCAAAATTTAAATAAAATAAAAGAGATAAAAATCATTTAATTATTATTTTATTGATAACAATAATAAAAAGGAGTTAATTAAATTAGAGATTTAAATCTCCCCGTTTTGTTTACGATATAGCTCAAAGACTATATCCCAGGCACCAGCAAAGCCATCCCGTGCCCAAAAGTCATCGAGATATGGGATGACACGAGCTAATACGGTTGGGGATAAATTAGTAACCCCATCCCATTGAATGCAGGTTATTATCGCTATTGCAAACCCGCATTCGTGTATAATCACTACGTCCCAATTCTCGGGATCACTTAAATGATGATAAAAATCATAATATTGCAATAATTCCTCGATGGAAAATTGCATTGAATATTTATTGACAATTGAATCAAGTAATATGTAATCGTTTTCGCATAATGTCAGTTTTATTAGTTTGTATCTGTCAGAGGAAGAAATCGTAGTGTTGTTGTTTATAATGTCAATTATTTTGTTATCATTCATTTTTAATTTGTTACTTCTACTTGTAAAATTTGATCATTTAAATATTCAAATTAATCAGAACATAGGGTTTGATTGATAGAACATGTGCTGTTTATCTTATTATTTGTCACAACATAAACATGACATTAGTCAGAATATACCAATAAAAATCATTTATTTTTTAATACAGAATTACATAAAATGTATTATTTTTTATATTCTTTTGTTTTTTATTTTTTAAAAATAAAATAATAAAGTTACATAAAGTGTAAGAAAAAATAGAATATTCAAAAAGTGTAAGAATAATAGAATATTCAAAAAGTGTAAGAGTTATAAAATATCTTTTTATTACTTCAAAATATCTTCATTATGAATTTTACGAAAATAACGAAGATATAATACTTCAAAATAAGAAAATATATAAGAATAGATCAAAAAATATCCAACAATCATTCATTTTAAATGGAATACCTCAAAATATCTGTATCCATTCTAAAAATAAAAATACAAATCTATTTATAGAAAAATGGTATTTTAAAAACAATAATAAAAATATAAAAATGTTATATAAAACAATAGTAATAAAAAATGTTATTTATCCCAAAAGGACCAGATTTTCCCACTACATATATATGATGTATCACACTATTGTCAAATTGTACCATTGAAAAATAATATAAAAAGATATAATTATAATTATATTTCAATAAATAAAAAGTAAATAATAAGCAATTAATTAAGTATTAATAGAACTAACTTCTATTGTTCCTGAATCAAGAGAGACTAATCCTGTCTCTTCGTCTTCTTCTTCAAGCATCTCTACAGAGTATGTTTGGTTGTGATTGAAGTTGTATTCCATGACATCCATCATATTTTTAATAACAAAGTTTTTTACTTCTTTAACAATGTCAATTTCAATTTTTAATTCTTTAATTAATTTAATACTTTCTTTATTTATTATTCCATTGATTGATATTACTACTGGATTTATTTTGACATCTTTTAGTTTTTTCTATTTTCATTTGAATATTCTTTAATTCCTTATACATATTTCTTTTCTTCATTTACACTCATTTAATATTGTGATAAACCACAATAGTCATATCAAATAATAGACTAGTTTTATTCTTTTTATCTAATACATATATGTCTGGTATTTTGTGATATTGTCCATCACTTTTAGGCATTATTTGTTTGTTCCATATCATTGTGATGTCTTTATATTGGAACACTGTTTCATATGGAGGTTTTTTATATTGATTATTTCCTGTATATTTTCTTATTAATCAATATTATAATGCCAATATTGTCATGTTTCTCCATTTGTGATTTTTTATAATAAATACAAGATAGTAGAATGTGTTCTACTGTAGCTATCTTGTCTTTACAAATTGTGGAATATTTTAATCTTTCATTTTTCATTATTTTTGCTTTTCTATACCCACAAAATATTGCACCATCTTGCATTTTAGTTAATTGGAGAAATGCATTTTTCTTAATATTGATGGACTTCCATGCTTTCACTGTAGTAGTTTTATCTACTCCTTTTGACTCATTCCATCTTCTAAAATGTCATTTGTTTGATGACACTTCCATTTTTTGATGTATTTGTCAATAATTTTTATTTCTATGACTACTTCTTTTTCTTTTTTCTTTTCTATAAATTCATTTATTATTTCTTCTATGTTTGGGGTTTAATCAACTTGCTCCGAAATGTCACGAAGATTTTATCAACAAAGTTACTCAACAAGAAATAGAATCAAAAAACTCAATAGAGACTATAAGAATGATGATCATAAAATGTTCAATAACTACTACTATAAGAAATATTATTACCCTAATAACACTGTCAACAGAACAACAGAGCACTCAGATTATTACAGAAAATATTATAACCAAAATTATTACAATCCTAGAAGAAAGGTTAACAAGTATTATCATAGAAATGAACGATTTGGAAGAAGAAGATATAAGAATAAAGGATATTATAATAAAAGACAAGGATGGAAGAATAAACAGAAAGAAGAAAACACAAAAATAATACAAAAATGGATGAAAAGATTTGAAGAATTAGAGAGACTAGTTAAAGAGAAATTAGAGACAACAACAAAGGCAGAAGAAGAAGAAATAGCAAAGGAAATGGTAGAAAAGCAAGAAGAAATAATGCAAGAAAAAGAGAATAAAGAGAATAAAGAAAGACAAGAAGAAGAGAAACAAACAATAATACGAAAGTGTGAAGAAGAAAGAAGAAAAATTACTAAAGAATTTGAAGAAGAGATAAAGAAAATGAAGATAACATTTGAGAAAGAAAAAAAAGAGTTAGAAATGAAGATAAAAAGCAAAGAAGAAATACAAAAACAAAGAAAACAAGAAGAGAGGAAAAATAGAGAGAAAAAAGAAGAACAAGAAGAAGCTAGAAAGAGAGAACAAGAGATAGAAAGACTAAAAAGTACACATGCTATAGAAATAAATAAAAAAGAAGAAAGAATCAGAACACTTAAAGGAAAACTAGAGAAACAAAAAAAAAGAGAAAGAAATCCAAGAGATTAAAGAAAAGAAAGAGATTAAAGAAATCAACAAAAAGAGAGAAGAAGAAATAAAGAAAACAAAAGAAAAGATAGACAAGATTAAAGAAGAAATGGAGAAGATTAGAAAGGAGAAAGGCAAAGAAATAGAAGAAAAAGACAAGATAATAGAAGAAGAAAGAAAAGAAAATATAGAAAAAGAAGAAAGAATGAAAAACATAGAAAAAGAAGAAGAAATGAAGGAAAAGGTAAAAGAGAAGGAAGAAATAGAGAACAAATATCTACAAGGACAAATTGATAAAAGTATAATAGAAAGCAAAGTAATGAATGAAAACACAAATACTAATAAATGGAATAGAAAAAAGAGGAATAAACGTAGAAGAAATATTTAAAGAACAAGAACAAGATGAAGAAAATGAAGAAAGAAATTTTCAAAGACAGAAGAAGAAAAGAATAAGGATGAAAGAGACAGAACAAGGGACAATTATACGACGAGCATCATCAGTGACAGAAAAGATGAATATAATAGGGAAAGAACAGAAGAAGATGATCATAATAGAAGAAGAACAAGAGAATAAAGAAGAGGAAGAAGTGAAGCAAGGAGAAGAGAAGAAACAGAATTAAAGAAGAAAGAATATGTCTGTTATGGAATTGACATAATGAATATTAAAATAAAAAAGAAATTAAGAAAAGAAGAAATAAAAAGAATATTAGAAGAATATCATATTGATATTACAATCAAAGAATATATAAAAACAGTTAAAAGAAGTAAAGGGATTAAAAAAGAAATCATAGAATACATTAATAAGAAAGTAGGAGAATTGATTAAAGAAGAAGATAATATAAAAAATGAAAAGATTAGAGAGATTATTAGAAAGAAAAAGAAGGAAGAGATTGATGTAGAATACATAGAAGAGTTAATAAAGAAAAGTAAAAGAAAAGACATCAAAGAGTGTAGATACATTGGATATTATTTCAATAAAGAAATATGTGAAGAAATAATAAGATATATTGATGAAAAAAGGGAATGGAAAGAAGGAGGTATTAGAGAGATACAAGAAGACATTTACAGAATAACATACATAATAAAGAAGTATTTAGAAAACAAATTCATAGGATTTAAGAAATAATATGAAGTAGTAATACAAAGCAAGATAAATAAACTAAAAGACATGGTAATAAGAGGAAACTATAAAAAATTAAGAAGGATATTAAGAATAAGAAGAATGATAGAAGAAAAGATAAGGGGAGAAGTAAATGAAGAAATAAAACAATTAGAATACTTAAAAGAAATGAGGAAAAAGAAGTAGACTTAAACAAAAGTAAAAGAACAAGAATCTACAGAAACAAAATCATGAGTACTACTGGAAAGAAATAAGAAAGGAAATAGGAAGAGAAGAAGAAAGACGATGTGAAGAAGAAACAAAAGAGTTTTGAATAAGATATATAACAGAGGAAAAAGAATAAAGAAAGAGAATGAAAGAATAAAAGAGATGATTGAAGAGAGTAATAGAAGGAATTTGAAAAGAATAATAATCACAAAAGAAAACATAGAGAATGTGATAACAAGAATACCATCATGGAAAGCACCAGTGATTGACAGCATTCAGGGATATTACTGGAAAAGATTAGAGAGTGTTAGAGACAGATTAGTTGTAGTGTTAATGAATGGTTAGACACTCCAAAAAACATTCCAATAGAAATGCTAACAAGAAGAACTATTCTAATACACAAAGGAGGAGATATCAAAAAGCAGAGAATTATAGACCAATAACATGTCTTAATGTAATAATGAAAATCTTTACTTCAATCATAAAGAGAAAGATAGAAGAACAACTAGCAAATAATGAAGAGAAATACCAAATTAATAAGAGTCAATATGGGAATAAGAAAAGAAGTCTGGCAGCAAAGGAAGTATCATAAGTTTATTAGAAAGAAATGAAAGAGAAGTACAGAAGAAAAGATATTTAGAATCATTCTATAACATTAGAAAAGCATATGATACAGTTAATCATGAATGGTTAGAAATTGTATTAAGATACTTCAAAATACCATTTCAAATAACTGAATTAATAAAAAGTATGAGTAGTAGATGGAGAATAAGAATAGGATATGGATATAAAGAAGAAATAAGAGAAGTTAAAATAAAAATTGTATATTACAAGGAGATTCTCTTTCACCACTCCTATTCATATTACAAATGAATATCATTTCTGATGTTATTGATAAAACAAATGAGAAATGAATAAAAGTGACACACGTACTATACATGGATGATATTAAAGTAACAAGTGAAACAAAAAAAGGAATGGAAATAGTGCATAAAAATATAATAGAAACAATAGAAGTAATAGGAATGGAAGTTAATGTAAATAAAAGTTGAGTAATGAAGAAAGGAAATATAGAAATACAAGATAATATGAAAGACATTCCAATAGTAGACTCAGAACATCAATATAAGTATTTAGGTATTTATCAATTCACAAGAAATGATGATTTGAGATGCATAGAAAGAATAATTAAAAGTGTAGAAGAAGGAATAAAAGAAAACAATAAAGGGAATGACAGTAGTATGAATTATATCAACCGAATTAATACAGAATTAATTCCTAAGTTCACATATAGTACATTTGTAGTTAAATAACCTATAATGAAACTGATAGAAATAGATAAAATGATAAGGAGAGAAATGAAAGAAGGAAAGATTAATGGAGCATGAATGTGTAGTAGCAGATTATATGTAAACAGAAATAAAATGGGAGATGGATTGAAAAACATTAGAGATGAATATGCAATTGAATTAATAAGAACTATTTTGTATTACACATGGAAAAGAGGAGATAGAATAGGAGACATGATACGAATAAATGAAAAGAAGAATGGAATGTGGAATAGATTGTATAAAGCGTGTGGAAAAAGAATAAATAAAGAAGAATTTAGAAAAATAGTAACAGAAGAAGAAAGAGGAAAACGGGATAAAAACAGAATAATTAAGTATGTGAGAGAAAAGTTCCAAGAAGATTATATCAATAAATGGAGAAACAAGAAAGTAAACAGTGAAGTATTGAAATGATTTGAGGATAAAATGACTGAGCAAAATAAAACAGTTAAAGTAAGGAAAGGAATTAATGTTATAAGAAAAGCATATATACAAATAAAGAAGATGGAAGAGAAAGCAACAAATGTAGGAGTAATGAAAGCATTAATGAAACATGATATGAGATATGCAATGTGTCCAATGTGTAATAAGATAGCAACAATAAATCATATTCTTTTGAACTGTATAGTTACTAAGAAAACACAAATGAATAAACATGATAGAATAGGAGAATATATATGGAGGAGATTAAAGATTAAATACCAAATATATGAAAACAAAGAAAAGATGAAGATGAGAGAAGAAGAAAATACAAAAAAATTAATAATAAGGAAAAAAGAATTAGGAAAGAATGAAAGAAGAATAGAGAAAGATAAAATACTTATAGTTTGGAATCAAGAAGTAGTAAACAGAAGTGAAGACAAATTCCATAAAAGAATAGACATTTATGTCAGAGACTTAAATAAGAAAGAAGCAATGATTATAGATATGACAATAGTAAGAGATAAAAACATAAGTAAAGCATTTACAGATAAGATTAATATGTATTCAAAACTACACGAACATATAAGAAAGATAGAAAGATTAGTGAGAGTAATAGTTATACCAGTAGTAATAACAGTTGGTTGATTAATAAACAAAGAAACAGTTAGATTACTAAATGCAGAAGGAATAGAAATACCAAGGGAAATAATGACAAGAGAGATTATAATATCAAATATGAAAGATATTATGAGATATTGTGGAGACAATTCTGGAGAATACAGAGATGTAGAAATACCAGAAGAAGTAGATTCTCAAGAGAGTGAAGGAAGGGAAGAAATTCTCATCTGAACAATAAGTTGAAAGTTATTAAACCTTAATTTAATTATTATTATTTGAATAATGCCTTTCGTCTTCTAATCCATTTTTCCTTGGTATATCGTTTACCTTTATCATTGTTATGCCATTTATTGCTATTGACATTTCTTTTTTTATTGTATGAAATTGGATTTCTATGTCTTGTTTGCTTTTCTTTACAAGACACAATGGTTTTATACATAGCAATTGCATTAAAAATTTGTTGTATTTCCTGCACTGGAAAGTATCTGTTGATCCAATATAATTTAGAAAGAAATAAAAAGAAGAAAAATTGAATGACGGTTATCTTAAAAATAAAAGAAGTTCAAACTAAAAATAAAAGAACTAAAATATAATGAAATAATCAAAAATAATAAAGAAAGAATGCAATTAGGATATAATGAAATAATGATTGTCTCGAAGTATTTTGAAGATATTAATGATTTTATTAATTTAGAAATGGGAGTTAAAAGATTTGAAGGAAATATGGAACGATTTCATTTTAATCCAATTCCATTGAATCAATATTCAAGAAAATTGTTTCCTAATATTGAAACATTTCATATTTATAATGAAAAAGATGAAATATTTAAAGATGGAAAAATATTTAAATATGTAATATGGTATAAAGTGAATTATTCAAGATATTTAAAAGAGAAAAATGAAATGAATGAATGTAAAAATATCAAATATACACAAGAAGATAGAGAAGAATATTGAAATACAATACCAATAGAAGTACATTCATTTGGAAATGAATGTTTTTCTGGATGTTCATCATTAAAATCAATTAATATACCAACAAGTGTTATTGAAATAGGATTTGGATGTTTTGAAGGATGTTTATCATTAACATCAATTAATATACCAACAAGTGTAATTACAATAGGAAATTGGTGTTTTTAAGAATGTTCATCATTAACATCAATTAATATACCATCATCAATTACGTCATTTGGAAATGGATGTTTTTATCATTGTGGATGTGAAGAAGAATTAAAGAAGAATAAAACAATACCAGAATATTGCTTTGAAGAATATTAAAGAAGAAAGAAGATAATTGAATTATTAAAGAATAAAAATAAATTTCATTTTATAATTTAAATGATAAGAAATACATCATAAACAATTTAATTGATAATAAAATAAAGAATGAAATATCAAATTAATGAAATGTGATAAAATCATCCATCATTTATTTAATTATTATTATGTTATGATAATTCATTTTTAATTTATTTCATTTTATTTATTTGTTTCAATATGTTGTATTGATAGAAATATAACATCAATCATATTCATTGATAAATATTGATTATGAATGATAATATATTTCAAATATCAATCATAATTATCATTTCATGTATTTTGTATTAATTTTTGATTATATTTCAATGTTAATGTTTGTGTGAATTGTTGATATTGAATAACAAAGATGATGAATGTCATAATTAATAATATGATGAATGTGTTGTTCAATGAATATGAATAAATTATATTAAATTATTTCATTTTATACAATTGTGTTTCATTTATTTTTGATTGAAATGTATATTCAATGAGAATGATATTTATCATTTTCTATATCTAGTTTATTTTCAACTTATTCATATGATTTGAAGAATAAAATGAATGTGCTATTATTATGTTTAATGTTTCTTATTATTTTTTACAAATATATACACAACATCAAATTATTCATAATTCATTCTATTTGTTTGTCAAATTAATCTATATTATCATGACTGTTATATTTGATAGTGAAGAGTATTTGTAATGATAGAATTTACATTATTAATTACATTGAAATTCTCGTTGTTATTGAATGATTTTTTGATATTATGTGGATCAAGAAATGAAAGAGAATAATTGAAATGGTAAATTACATTACAAAGATGTGGTATTGATTGATTTAATTAATTTTCAAACAAGAAGTGATGAATAAGAAAATAAAAATATGCAATGTGTTTTTCAAGATGAGTGATGAATTAATAATGATAAACAGATATTTTGTTAAATGTCTAGTATCATATTTGATTTGATTTATAATTAAAAGTAAACATAATGAGTTGAAATAGTGATATGAATAAAGTGAATAATAATGATATTTTCATATGATTAAATGAATAAAGTTGATTATTCTTTATAAATATAATTAACATTGTTTGTATTTAAATCAATATTCTAAACATATAGAAATGAAACAAATATTTAATAATTAAATAAATGATAATAATAAACATTCTTATGAGTTTAATTTGTTGATTATGATTTGTTTAACATTTTAACAAAATCAAATAACAAACAATGTAATATGAATATTTTGTTAAATGTGTATTTAATTGATATGAATATTTTCCATTTAACACGTGTTCATTTCATATTTATTCATATCATATGTTTATTGTTAATTATATGTGTTTCTTATTATCTTTTGATTTTTAGATTCTTTCTTTTGTTTTAATCCAATTCAATGAATTTATTTAATAAATGTTCAGTGATGAAATAAATATTAGTTATGATTTTAAACATATTCATTTCATTTGTTTTAATAGTTGTGAAATGATTTGAGTAATGAAAATAAAAGAATAAAGAATAATGAAAATACATTCAATGATAAACAAAGAATATCATCATTGAATAAAATGAAAATCAATATTATTCAATATCAAATCATCATTTCATTAATAAACACATCAAATAACAATAAGATAAGAATGAAAAAGATTAAATAAAATAAACATAACAAGTGACAATAATTACAAATGAATGATAATGAAAATACAACCAATTGATATATATAATTAAATTCTATCAATATATTGTCTTTTAGCTATGGTATGATTTCATAACATAATATACTAATATATTATTATTCATTATTCTTAAAATATTGAAATGAAATAATATGATGATTCTAATTTATTAATTGTTTTATTATTCAATTTGTTTATTTTCATTCAACATTCGATACTTATTACTCAATGTTATTCATAATTAAATTAATTGAAATAAATACAAAAATGAGAATAAAATAAACATAATTATTTGTAATAATGTTATTTTCATTTCAATTCACTCTTTATCTTTATTTTATTGTTAAATTATATTGAATTGATTTAATGAAATAATTAATATTGAAACAAATATGAATAAGAATATATGTTATTTAATCATGAATATATCAAATTTAATAATTTCATCATTAAATGATTAATGTTTAATAACATGATGAAGTATTTTCATGAAATAGATAATTTCTATTCATTATGAATGTATTATTGATATTCATGACACTACTATTTATTTTCATTCAACATAAAATGAAATGAATGATAAATAATGAATAAATAAAAAAGAATGAAAAGAAATGAATAATGATGAAATGAAAGAATATAACTTCAATGAAACATGATGAAGAAAAAGAATAAAAAACAATACAAAACATAAAATAATAAAACAGAATAGAAAGAAGAATAGAATAAGTCATGAATGAAACAAATAAGAAATTGAAAATAAGAATAAAAGTAATGAAATAGAAGTGATTAAAGAATAATACAATAAAACAATAAAGAAAATAGAATAATGAATAAAAATGAATTTGTTTTTAATACAAATACAATATGAAATAAAAACAAATATGAATAATAACATTAATATGAAATGTTGAAATGTTAAATAAAATAATTAAGAAATAACAATATTTATAAAGAATGAGAAGAATATAAATAAATAAAAATATAGAAATACTAAAAGAGAGATGAAAATGAAGATTATTCAATAACTAAATACACATATATTAACAATAATTATTATTTAACTTCAATTATTTATTGATTATTGTATTAATAAATATTATTAAAATGAAAATAATAAAAAGGAAGTGAAACAAAGAATAAAAAGAGAAGAAATATAAAGAGAAAATAGAGAAAAGAAACAAAATAATACTATAATATACACTAATTATTAGGAAGATAAAAATAACAAAAAATAAGAAATAAAGAAAATAGAAAAATAAGTTACCAAATGGATAATTAAGTGTTAATAAAATTGTTATTTATTCATTGATTAATGAATATTAATCACATCATATATCATTAAAATGAATATTTTATTTATTATTTAGATTTTTTTCTTGTTTTATGAATAAATCATTTTATTTCTTTTATTGTCTTTTTATTCTTTTAGAATTTCATCATTTTAATTATTCTCATTGAATTATCATTTATTTATTTCTTATTTTATTCATTGAGTTAATTCATTATCATTGTATTATTATGTATAATTTCATTTAGTATTAATATCTTCATTTATATCATTTTATTTTCTTATTATTATTTCATATTATTTTATTTCATTCGTTCTATTATTATTTATTATATTTCTTATTAAATTAT
>NW_001915227.1:0-13707 GCF_000208925.1 Entamoeba histolytica HM-1:IMSS
ATTGTCTTTTTCTTTGTTTTTATCTTTTGATTCATTTTTCTTATCATCTTGTTGATTATTTTGATTGGTATTATCTGACTGATTATTTTGGTTATTGTTAATATTTTGATTGTTGTTATTTTGAGAGTCGGTATTTTTTGGAGTGTCATTTTTTGGAGTATTATCATGTGGTACAGGTGGTTGATGTTCATTATGTTGTTCATTGTTTTGGTCAGATTGTTGTTTTTCTGGCATTGGTTGATGTTCATTGTGGTATTGTTTTTGTTGATCTTGTTCTACATGTGGTTGTTTTTCATTATGTGGATGTGGATTTTGTTCTGGCATTGGTTGATGTTCATTGTAAGGATGTGGTTGTCTTTCTGGAATTGGTTGTTGTTCATTGTGTTGTTCTCCTTCATGACCATGTGGTTGTGTTGTTTGACTATTTCCATCTTGACTGAGTGGTTGTACTCCTTGACTTTCTGGTTTTGTTGGTACATTTATTGATGCTGGTGGTTTTACATCAGTTTCACTTTTTAAATGTACATTATATTCATTATACATTCTTTTGTATTGATTCGATTTTATTTGTGTGCGTATTATTTCTCTATTTCTTTCTTCTGTATTATTAATACTTTCTGTTGCATTAGTAATTACAATAATTAATAGAAATGTAAACATTGAATGAAATGTATGTAAGTTCTTCTCTTTAAATGTATTCTCTTCTTTATTTTCAATTCATTCTTCTTATTTCAATTCATTTTATTTTATTATCATTATCATTTCAATGTAAAATATCAATAAATTAATTAAATATTCATTTTATTTCAGCATTTTTGTTTGGTTCTTCAACAAATAGAATGACATTCATTATGAAATTTCATTTTTGTAATTCAATAAACAAAATTAAAATATAAAATGGTATTTCATAATTAATAATAGTTATATTTTATTATAAATGTTTGTTACAAAAATAACTTAAATTTAAATAAATAATCATTTTATATTCTTGTTGATTTTGAATTTAAGTTAAATGTATTTCTAATTTATTGTTATTTATATTCTTTAATCTTTGTTTCTATTCTATTTCTTTGTTAATTTCTTTATGAAAAAATACTTTACTTATTATAATTTTATTAATTGTGCTAACAATGTTCTTTTTTATTATCTTTTTCTTTATATTTATTATTTTACTACTATTGTTTTTCTTAAAATCGTTAATCTTCATTTCTTAATATATTGTTTGTGTCTATTAATATCATTTATTTTATTATTTTCTTTTTCTTTTATTCTAATAATTCATTTTTTATCATTTTTTATCATTTTTCTTTGTTACTCGTCAGTTTTTGCATATTTTACTATTTCATTTATAATTATTATCCACTTTATATTTCTATTCATTTTATCATTTCTTTTTATTGTATTATTTGTTTCTTCTCTTTTATATTCTCTTTTTATTATTAATGTATATATTCTGTTATTTATTATTAGTGTGTTTCAATGAATATAACAAAGTGGTTATAATTCTATTATTCATTTTATATTGAATATACGACGTACATAATAATATTTGTTTTTATTCATGAAAATTAAACATGATATGATATTAAAAATCGTTGCTTGTTAAATAAAAATATTGTGTTTGAATTAAAATAGATTATATTAATAATTATAATTTTATTTCAAACATACCAATTTAAATATTAATCATTAAATAATCATATTTCTTCATTATTAAATTTTAATTCTTCTTCCTTTTCACTTCTTTCATCAATATATTCATCATCAAAAAATACGATTATCGTTATTCTATGAACTGAATAATAAATTAATAATTAGTATATTATATTAATACTATTTTTCATTCATTTCTAGTATATTTAAATCGATTTGATATTATATTCTATATTCTTTCTAATAACATAAAACAAAGAAAGAAGAAAGAAATAGTAAAGATAAGTCTAATAATATTGAAAATATAATAAATATAGATAAAATGTTAAAACAAGAATAAATTCAAGAATAATGAAGAAATATAATAACTAACAAATTAAATACAGAAACAAGAGAGAATCAAATAAAATGATAGAAAGAGAACAAGAAATAACAAATTTTGAAAGAGGAATAAGAAAGAGGAGAAAATGACAGAAGAAAGAAATTAGAAATACAATGAGTGAAGAATATTAACACATGAAATAACAAAAATAACAACATACATTATATAATATTCAAAATAAATAAGAATAAGTAAATAAAATCAAAATGATATATAAATGTTAAATAATGAAGAAATTAACAAAGAAAACGAAAGATGAATATAAACACACCTAAACGACAATAAAGAAGATAAATATAAAAAATCTAAAAAATGACAAATAAATAATACATTCTCATAAAATTAAATACAAAATGAATGAACAAATAAAAGAAATTATTATGAATAATAGCAATAAAGAGAATAAACATAAAGATGATACAAGAATATTAAGAAAGAGAAAATAAAATAAATAAGTTAATAAGTAATGTAGAAATTATTGAATTAAAAAGAGAAAAACAAAAATGAATAAGAAGACAAACAAATAAAAATAAATGTAAATATAGTAATGGTGAAAAATATTTATACAAGAATTAAAGAAGAAAAATAATCAATAAATAAGAGAAAAATAAAATAGATAATCAAGAAGAATAAAAGAAAAAAAAACAAGTGATAAAAATGTAACAAAATGAAAATAAACATGAATAAATATGAATGATAATAATTAAAATATTTCAACACAAAAAGAAATGATATAAATAATAACAAAAAATAGTAAAATAAAGTAAGAAAAGAATATAAATAATGTATAAATAATATATATTAAGAATGAAAATAAGTAAAGAGAAAGAATGAAAGAATGATTAAATGGATAAATATACAACTAATGTCATAATTAAAATAAATAAATGAATTATCAGATTTCAATTTCAATAATTAAATAAAATGATAAATAGAAAATACTTATTTGAAAATGAATTTACAATAAAATATAAAAATTCATAATGATTATATTTAAATGATAAATAAATATGAAATAAATAATAATAAAACATGTATTTCATAAGAATATAATAAATATTCATCATAATATTTAAAAGAAGAATAAAATAAAAAGAAGATAAAAGAAGGAATGATAGAAAATACAATAATATAAAATAAAGAATAATAATCACAAATAATGAAATTCAATCATTATAGAAAATGAATAAAATGAAGAATAATAACAAAATAAAGAAAATGAACGAATAATAAAATATATAAATAATATAGAATGATAAATGAAATTGTATTTATTACATTTTATAAATTATCAAATAAGTATAAAATGAAAATAATTAAATGAAATACATTTAATTCAATCAAATTACAATACAATTACAAATAAGAAAATCGAGAAATACGAAATAATAGAAATAATAGAAATAAATTACATAAATGATAAAATAATATAAAAAGAAATAAAGAATAAAATAAAGAATAAATAAACATATAATAATAAAATGAAAGAAATAAAATGAAAGAAATAAGAAGTTATTTAGAATAAACAAAAATATAAAATGGTTATAGAATAAAATAAAGAAAATCATATAAAACAAAAATGTCAAATTGTAATAAATAAAAATAATAATAAAATATGAAGAATAAATAGACAATGAAATAAAAGAATCAAATATCCAAATCCAGTATGTATGAAGATAAAATGTAATTAAATGAAATGAGATAGACTCAACAAGAAATAAAACAAATGAAAGAAACAATACAAAATAATAAATAATACAAATTAAATATTTATTTCATAATTAAAACAGTGTGAATTGAATAATGAATTAAATTATTTGAATATTAGTTATTTATATTCATTTCATATTCTCATTATGTCTTATTATTCATTTATTTTGTCATTTTATGTCTTTGTTAATGTCAGATATATCAAAAAATAAATTATTCATTTAATAAAATTTTGGAAATGTTTTATTAATTTTAGAATTTCACCTTCTTCTATTTTAGATAAATCAACATCTACACTTAATTCACGTTTAACATCACTCCCAACAACAGAACCACTTAATTTCATCATTCCATTTTGATTAATTTGAATTGTAAATTCAATTATTTGTTCTCCAGCTTTTCCACTTGGAATTCCATCAATATGAAGTGTGGCAATATATTCCATTTCAGGAGAATTAACATATTTTCCAAATCCTTTATAAGTATTTAATTCAATTGATTTTTGATTGTCTTGTATTGTACAAATTCTTTTTGTTATTCCATTTGTAGGAAGTACTTCTCCATCTTTAATAAGTTTTTGAAACATTCCTCCTTCTACTTCTATTCCAATTGGTGTTGGAACAATATCATATACAATTGTAGTACTAGCAGCATTTTCTTTTTTTAAATATGCTAAATATGCAGCTCCTTTTGCAACAGCAGTAAGTGGATTAAAATTATAATCAGCAAATGTTTTTATATCAAATAACTTCCCAACTTCTTGTTTAATTCTTGGCATTTTAGATGTACCACCAACGAATAATACTAATTGAACATTTCCTTTTTTATATCTTTTTCTTTGAGTGACTTGTTTTATTTTATTAATAAATCTTTCATATAATCCTCTTTTTTCACATTCTTCTTCAAATTCTTGTCTTGTAATGTTAGGATCAATGCCATAGCCATCATAATCTTCACCACCAAAGAATATTTCTAAATATAATTCAGCATCTTGTTTCCCACTTAATTCAATTTTAATTCTTTCTGCTTCTTTCTTTAATATAACTAATTTCTTATTAAGAGTTATCTTTTCTTTTTGAGTCATTCCTCGTTTCTTTTCATAATATCCTTCAACGCCGTCTTCTACTCTTTTTTTAATAATGTCAATCATCACGTTATCAAAATCATTTCCTCCTAAATCTTGATCACCTCCACTTGATTCTACTCGAATATTATTATCATTTATTATTCTACAACATGCTACATCTAATGTTCCTCCAAAATCAATTACTACAACTCTATCTCCATCTTTTAATGAATTTGGATATTCTCTTTTATATTCAACAATAGCTGCTGTTGGTTCATTAACAAGTTCAACATTCTTAATTTCTGCTAATTTACATGCTAACAGTGTTGCATCTCTTTGTCTATCATTAAAATCAACTGGAACAGTAACAATAACATTTGTTATTTGACTATTTTTTAGAGATGCTTGTGCAATATCATACATATATTTTAATATCATTCCACTTATTTCTTCTGGTTCAAATTCTTCAATACCTTGTGTTTTTGGATTATAACATTCGATATATGCACTTCCATTATCTCTACATTTTACTTCAAATGGATAATTATCACGGTGTTCATAATTCACATCACATTCATCTCTTCCTATAATTCTCTTAGAATCATAAATAACACATTTACTATTAATATCATTTTTAGCACCATCTCCTATAATTGTATAACCACTTTTATCTAATTGTGAAAGACTAACCCATGAAGCTACTTGTTCTTTTCCTAGTTCATCTTGAACTATGACAGATTCACCTTTATTAATATCAAAATATGCAATAGAAGAATACATAATTCCTAAATCGATTCCAATTGAAAATGAATTTTGTTCTACAGTCATGAAATGATGATTTTAAGTTTATTTTCAGTGGTATTTAATATGGTTTTATTTAACAACTTAAATAAAATAAATGTCATTCCATTATGTTTTTAATACTAAAAAAAAACTAACTTATTATAATTTAAACATCATTTTTTTAAGAATTTTCTCCTCAAATGTGAAATAAATTTAACAATTAGTAAAATTTATTAAAAAGAATTTTTTATTATTTTTTATAGTTTAACAAAATGTCATTTATTTTTTTTTAATAATAACAATTTTTATTTTTGGATAGAGATGGTGTTAAATCAGAAACATACACAAACATTAATACAAAATCAAATAATGAAATATCAAATAATAATTGATTATGATGTAATTTAATAAGAAATATAATAATAATATAAAGAATGAAATAAGATAATAAGACAGAATAATAACAAATGAAAAAGATATAAATGATGTTAATAATAAATGAAATTATACATAATAATATAATAATAATGATATATTCATTCATAAAATAAGAAGAAAAGAAGTTATTCAAATTAATATAAGCATCAATGAAGAATATAATAAAGTATTAACAATATGGAAGAAATAAATAAATAACTAAAAAGCAATTAATTAAATATTAATAGAACTATCTTCTATTGTTCCTGAATCAGCGGAGACTAATCCCGTCAATTCTTCATCTTCAAGCATTTCTATGAAGTATGTTTGGTTGTGATTGAAGCAGTATTCCATAACATCAATCATGTTTTGTATTCCATTGTTTTTAATTTCTTTCTCGATGTCAATGTCATTCTTTAATTCTTTAATTAATTTATTACTTTCTTTATTTACTAATCCATTGATTGAAATTACTACTGGAATTATTTTGACATCTTTTAATTTCTCTATTTTCATTAGAATATTCTTTAATTCCTTATACATATTTCTTTTCTTCAAATACACTCCATTAATATTGTGATATGTCACAACAGTCATATCAAATAATAGACCAGTTTTATTCTTTTTATCTACTACATATATATCTGGTATTTTGTGATATTGTCATTCACTTTTAGGCATTATTTGTTTGTTCCATATCATTGTAATGTCTTTATATTGGAACACTGTTTCATATGGAGATTTTTATATTAGTGGTAGTAAGTCATAAAAATAAAGAATAAGAAATAATAACATAAATATGTTGATGTATTTTATCATTTCTTTATTTGTTTATTCTTATTTCTATTATCTTATTCATTTGATTCATAATGAATTAATTCAATGAAATAATACAAATAAATTGTTTATTCATTTCATCTTATTTCTCTTTCTTTCTTATTTCTTTTCTTATTTATTAAAAAAACACCCTCATTGGGTGTGAATATTTCAAATGAAATAAAATAAATCAACATTGAATTATATCAATTTTTAATTCACTATATCATTCATTGGCAGATGAACAAAATGTTCATATTCTTCATTGTTTTGTTTCTATTCTTTTTTTATTTCATTTTCAATTAATCAAGATTGAATCATTTCATTTCAATTACTATGAATCGTGTTGGTGTGAAAAGATTTGGATGTTGTTTTCCACAAAGTGCATTTGATATTCCTTCATATGAAAATGAATGTTGATTACAATATGATTGTGTTTTATAATTTTCTTTACAAACACAAATATCATAGCCATATCCATATTGAAACAAACAATTATATGATTGACCACATAACCTAAATGCATATTGTTGTAGTTTAATATCAAATTTCATTGCTTCTTTCATTCTTCCATTTGATTCTAATGAAAATACAAATGATTTTGAATCATTTATCCAACTATTAACTTTATCAATTTTAGAATTAACATATCCTCCAAATTTATTTCCTTCTTCATCTTCAATAATAATTATTATATTTTCTTTATTCCATATTCGTTGTTTAAATACTGATGTAGTTTTATTCCAATCATTCTTATCTGAATCAAATAGTATATTTCCTACTCTTTTTTCTGTCCATTCTTCTATTTGTTCGATTTGATGTTTTGTTATTATTATTTCATAATCGTTATATTTCACTTCTTCAGGTATAACACAACTTTCTATATCACTCATTGATGTGGTATTTCTTTCATTCAATACTACCTCTTGTGATTTGTTTAAGAAACTTATTTGTTTTTCATATTGAATCAAACATTTTGTCATCATTTTTTCTTCAACTACTCCTCTAATTAATTCTTTATCTTCATGACTTAGTGTTTGAGTATTTTCAAGAATATCATCTATCATTAAATGATGAATAAATATGTTTGCAGTATTTATTTCAATTTGATTGCCTTGTTCTTTTAGTTTCTCGTTAATATCATTATGTTCTTGTTGTGCCAGTTTTTTCGCTTCTCTTATCTTTTCAACAGTCATTGTTTCAAGTGAATTTATTTGTTTTTTCATGTTATCCACAATTTCATCCTTTGAATATAACATTATCACAGACATTTCAATGTCATTCATTCTGTTTTGGAATTGATTAAGTTGTTGATAAAAGTTGTCTAGTTGTTTGATGAAATTTCCAATGTGTTTGTTAAGATAAACAGAAACTAATTTCTCTATGTCATGTGAAAGTATTCTTAAATTCTCATTGTCAAAACCATCGAATATATGTGAAACAGTCTCACTCTGTTGATGTTGCATTGTGTTTATTATCAGATTATTGAGAATTAAACCTTTTTAATTTGTATTTGATTGGTTAGTTTTATAAGTTTTTGTTTTATTCTTTCTCTATTTTCCGTTATGAAGAAATATGGCATGTCTGAAATACCACACAAACACTAATACAAATTCAAGCATCGACACTTCCAGTTATTTTCTGGTTATGACGGTGTATTTGAATTAGAAATGTATTAGGTAAAACTGCAAAGGGTGGAGCAAGATATTATGATAGAATATTACATGGTGTAATATAAGGAAGTACTGAAGTGTGGGTAAGACTAAAAGAAAATTAAACATAATAATATAATGGGAATGAAATATTCCTTCTCTCATTCATAAAATAAAGAAAAAAGGAAAAAGAAAATGTTTAAAATTAAGATAGAAAATAAACAAAAGGATAAAAAGAAGAAATAAGCAGAAGAAGGATGAGAAGACATTAATAAGAAAAAATAAAGCAAAGAAGTGATTTTCTCAATTTGCAAGAAAAACATAAATGATAAGTTAAAGAAAAAGATTACTCTTTTTAAAAAACAAATAACTCAGGGATGTGATTAATCTCGGCTAAACTAGGAAGAATATATGAAAAATCTATTAACACTTAATTAATTACTTTGTTATTTATTCATTGAGTTAATTTGTTTGTAAAAAAGATGATAATTTCGTTTCCAATGCAGGAAATACATCAAATTTTTAATGTCATGGTTATTGTGTAAAACCTTTGGGTATTGTAAAGAAAAGCAAACAAGATATAAAAATTCAATGTCATACAATAAAAAGAAATGTCACCAACAATAAATAGCATAAAAATAATGATGATAAACGATACACCAAGGAAAATGGATTAGAAAGATGAAAGAAACAAAGAAAAACAAATAAAAACAAGGTAAATACAATAACAATAAAGATTATACAAATAACAAATATAAATGAATAACAATAAATGAGATACAAGAAAGAATAAAAAGAATAACAAGTGAATGAAAAAAAGGAGAGTATGAAGAAATACACACGAAGTAAGAAAGTAAAAGAAAAAGATGGTATGATAATCAACAAGAAATATATTCAATCAAAAAGAAAAAGATAATTGAAAAAACTAAAGAAAATTAAAGAAAAACGTAAGACATTGAAGAAAAAGACATTAAAATAATTGAAGAAATTAAAAACAAAAACTCAATCAAAGAATGAAATGATAGATGTAAATTTATAAGAATAATAAATAACAAAGAAAGTATAATGAAAATACAAGAAGAAATACAACAAAAGAAAGAAATAGAAAATTAATTGAAATGATGGATTGTTTTTGCAATTAATTGGTTAAATAAGAAATTATATAAGAAAATTAAGATGGGAACAAATAGAAAGTATAATAAAAGTGACAAACATCAATGTCAATAATGAAAATGAATATTTTAAATATAATAAAATGTCACATAAAATAAAAGAAAGCACTAAACAATACATTAAAGTGAAAGTAAATGATATAATAGAAAAGTAGAGTGTAATTCAATTATAAAAAACATCATATTAAAGAATAACTCTACCGAAATTGATGAAGAATATCTTAACACTCTCATCAATAAAGTGAAAGAAATGAAAATAGAAAAATATACAAATATTAATTACTACTTTCAAAGAAAAGAAGCTGACTGATTAATAAATGAAATTAATAATAGATGTGAATTGTCAGGAAGCAGAATGGATTATCTGCAAGATGATATGAATATTTCAATGGTTATGCACCTCTATCTCCAAAATAAAATAATAGGAGATAAAATTGATGAAATAAAAGAAATCCTAAAGAAAATTAACAGACTAGAAGATTTGGTCAATGAAAATGGTACAGAATAAAGTGCATCATGAAATTAAAAGAATATGATAAAGAATGAATTAAAGTTAAAGCACTAGAAAGAATAAAATACCTAAAATATATGATGACAATGAATAAAGAATTAAATTTAATAAAAATGAAATAGTCAGAATCAATACAAATAAAATCATGTTTGATTCTAACAAGAAAATTAGAATAAGGAAGAAACAAAAAATGAAATATACCAAATAACGATATTACTTTAGAATATTGGAAATCGTTATATGAAACACAGGTGAAATTAAATAAAGAGAATTTGAAAATAAAACAAATCACCTCGTGGAATGAAAGATATAGAAATTATGATAATGTCATAAAAACAATAAATGAATTAAATATAAGTATAATGAAAATAAGTAACTGGAAATATTCATTGAAACAATATAAAAATGATAAAAGAAATAAAATACAAAAATAAAATATGAATAATAAATAAAAAGAATAAAATTAATTTAATAAATGATATGAATAATGTTTCATATCATAATAACAATGGATATAAATGAATATAAATAAATAAAGAATAGAATAAATAAGAAATGTTAAAATAAGTTGAATAATAAATTGAAATAAAAGAATAATAAATATAGAGAGTATTAAATTAATTAAAGAATTGAAAATGATATTATTTAAGAAGTTAAAATTAATGTTATTAGAAATATGAATAACTTTATTAAACATTAACCCTACTAAAATAAAACATATTCATTTGAATTATTATAAATGGATAAATGGAATTGATTTATCTGTAATGAATATAGAATAATAGAAACTAATTCTATTAATACTTAATTATTTAATTATTATTTATTATAATGAACATTTAATTTCTGATATTTTTATAGTTTAAATTTTATGTTGAACCAATAATAGACAATCTTGTAAAGAATTTTCAATGATGAAATAGAATAGAAACATCATCGAAAAGATAAATGTACAACATATGCAGATGGATATTTATTGAATTGGTTAGGAGAATGTAAATCAACAACAGAAGTTAAAGGATGTAAAGGAGAAATAGGTAAAGAATATGGATGTAGAGAATGTTCAGAAGGATATTATTTAATAAATAAAGAATGTTCAAAATGTAAAGAGAATTGTACAACATGTTCAACAAATAATGAATGTAATAGTTGTGAAGAAGAATATATATTAACAAATAAAGAATGCATTTACTATTTAGATATTAATAAATGTAAAGAAGTAAAGAATAATAAATGTTCAAAATGTTCATTTTGGTATGGAACGAATGAAGAAGGAAATGAATGTAATAAAGAAGTAGTATGGTTGATGATAATGATAATTGTCATTATTATAATTATTATCATTATTATAACAATTGTAATGATAATAATGATGGTTAATTACATAATGAAGAGAAAAGAAAAGAAAGAACGAGAGAAAACAACAACAATATTCAAAATAACACAATCAAATATCAAATTCATATCACTTGGAGATGGAATATTAACAAATAAGAAAGCAATTGAACTTCAAGAAGGAGAAGAAATTAAAGTGAATGAAGAAATACGAGAATTGATTTGTATTGGAAATGATAAAAAAGAAAAGATGAAGATACAAATAAGTAGTAAAGAAGAAAATGAGAAATATTCAATTAGAACAAACCCAAATGTCATTATAATTGAAGGAGGATACGCATGTGAATTTGAATTATTCATTATAATCAAATGTACAACTAAAATCAAAGATAAAATAATGATAATTAGTAAAACACTCAATAAAGCACAAGAAGAAACAATCAAAAGTATTTCTATTGAAGGAGAAACAGAAATATCAACACGACTTGATCCAGATGAAATAAAAGAAGAAAAGAAAATAGGAGAAGGACCATTTAGAGTTGTTTATGTTGGAGAATTTAGAAGAAATAAAGTAGCAATTAAGAAAATGAAACAAGTTGAAGAAAGTGAAGATAAAAAGAAAGAATTTGAGAAAGAAGTAGCAATGTTAGATAAATTTCGAGATGAATATATTATTCATTTTTATGGAGCAGTATTTATTCCTAATAAAATATGTATTGTAACCGAATATGCAGAATATGGATCAATACAAAATATAATAAATAAAAGAAAAATTACAGAAATACCAAAGAAAATAAGAATCAAATTTATGATAGATGGAGCAAAAGGAATTTCATATCTTCATTCAAATGGAATATTACATCGAGATATTAAACCCGATAATTTCCTTGTTGTATCACTTGATGATAACATTGAAGTTAATTGTAAATTAACGGATTTTGGAAGTGCAAGAAATATTAATATGATGATGACAAATATGACATTCACAAAAGGTGTAGGAACACCAAAATACATGGCACCAGAAGTATTAAATCATCAACATTACAAAATGCAATCAGATATATATTCATTTTCAATAATAATATTACAATTCATTACATATTTCTTCTTTCATTATAAGTTATGTTTTTAATTTATTTTATTATCTTTTAGAAGATCTTTTCATGAATTATTCTATTTGCTTATCACTCATTTTATTGTTTTATTAATTCAAGACACTGTTCATTGTATTTCTTTCGATTATTACTTGGCTCTTATTTGTAAGTTCATTGGTGATATAATTAATCACTTTCATTCCAATTTCTCTGATTTCTTTTGAGTTGATACTTTTCTTTTCTTTGTTATGATAAATCATTGAGTTTGGTCCAACTCCATTCACACTTTCATTCTCCACTTTAACATAAATCCCTTCATTAAACAATAAATCTTCAAGTAAGTGCATTGTTTCCATTCTTCTTCTTGACCTTTCTCTCCTTTTGATTGTTTTGAAAATCGCCTTCTTCTTTTTATTCATTTCAAAATATTCTTTTCCTCGTTGTGTGATGAATTTAAATATATCCAAACTATCTCCATTTCTTTCAATTCTTTTAATTCTGATGAATGGAATAGTCATCACCGATTTTCTTACTTGGTCTGGTGATAATAATTGAATAATAATTTGAAAAAATAAATGATTGCTCCTTCCAATAGAGATTCATTGTTCAATGTCTTGACGTGTGTCAAATACGTTTTGTTTATTTTCTTGGTCATTTCTATTTGTGTCGTGATTTTGTTTTTCTGTCGATCTTAAAATTATTTTAGAACATTCTTTCCTATTTTGTACCTCCTTTTCTATTCTTTTTATTTCATATTATTTTTCTGTCCTTTCCAATGACGTATTTATTTCTCATTTATTCTTATTCACAATTTTCTTCTGTTCTCATCTATCTCTTGACATTCATCACTTTATTTTACTTACCCTCTTTTCTATTTCTTTATTATCATTTATTTCTCATCTTTATATTCATTTATTCTGCATTTATACTGAATTAAGTATTTAATTCTTTATTGTGTCTTCATTGTTTTATACATAATTATCATTCACTTATTATTTTATATTTTTTTGTTGTATTGTTTTCTATTCGCATTTTATCTAAAACAACAATATCTTTATTGCACTTCTTGTTTCTGTTGTTCTTTATCATTCATCATTTTTTTTTTTTAATTATACT
>NW_001915226.1:0-13765 GCF_000208925.1 Entamoeba histolytica HM-1:IMSS
TTATTAAACAAATAAGAAAAGAAGAAATTCAAATGAAATAGTTTAAGTGTTATTAATGAATGATATTGAAATTAATTAATTTGATAGTTTTATTTCTAATCAAATTTTATTTTTCTTATTTTCATTCTTTTCACTTTTATAATTATTCTCTTCATTTTCTATTTGTTTTATCTTCTCATTATCTACTTATTATATCTTCATTTTCTATTTGATTTATTATTAATTTGGTTTTACTGAGACATTGTCTTTCTTGTTTATGATTATTTAATTCAATTGAATGATGTTGATTTAATTATTAACTACAATTTTCTTTCATCGTTATAACATTTATACCATTCATTGTTATTATTCTCTTCGATTATATCACACTTAAATATACTTTATCCATATTTTAGAATGGGCAAATGATATTACAAACATTGAATTGATATGATGACATGGTTATTTGATGCACCACCATTCAACATTATCATTAGTTTTGATTTACAAAAATACACATATAAAAATACAAACAAAGTTATTCAATTATAAATATCATTCATCAAAATGACATTTAATAATAACTACATTCTTATTATTCAGTATTTTATTCATATAGTTTTGATTAATTTCTTTCATATTTTCTTTAAATATCATTTTTTTAAAAAAATAATATTTAAACATCACCAAAGTATTGAACAGTAAAAACTCAATGAAAGTTATTTCATTTAACCAACCACAATTTCTACATTACACTGATGAAAAAGATAGAGCAGAGAGAATAGTTAACATTCTTTCTAACAAAGATGTATTAACTTTATATGACTCAAATAATAGTTTATTATCTTCTACAACAATATTCAATTACATCCAAAGAGAAAGAGATGTTTATTTTGTCGCAGAAGATTATAATGATAATTGTTTTGGTTGTTATGTATCAAAAGCACCATCGTACATTGGAATTGGAATAACTGACCAACGTCATTACATATTCTCTTGTTCATTAGAAAGTGATGAAATAAACACATTTGATTATCGGATATTCACTACATCGTTTTACATTCCATTAGGTTCATCCATTATCTTTAGTTCTCCTTTTGCATTTGTTGTTGATAATCAGTTAAATTGTTCATTCTCTAAAGATATCAACGTTATTTATATGAAGGAACATAATTCATATTGTGATGTTTCTAAGTATTTTCCATACGTAGAACCCCCAAAGTCAATTCCATTGAAAAGAATACGTTTTTTTACATCACATACTATTATTAGTGATGATGTGAAAAAATAAGAATGAATATAAATAGGAAAGGAGATAAAATGTGTTTTAGTTTAATTGAATCAGTATTCCATTGAAAGAATAAGATAGTTTTATGCTTTATGCAAAGAGATACACAAATAGAGTTTTATATAATTATTCATCTTGTTTAATTTTTGAATGTTTTATAATTAGAAAAATCAATGAGTTTTCAATCAACAAATAAAATAAATAAACCATCAATGTAACTATGACATTGAATGTTACATTATTACAATATTATAATATTACAATATTGAAATATAAATAATTTTATTTTATTCATTATTTGACGGTGAAGTATTATAATTCTTTTCTTAAAAATCTGAAAATATCACCATTTCTATTCTTCAAAACTATTTGTACTATTTCATTATGTTATTTAATTCATTTGGTTTTTGTTTGTTTTACGTTCATTGTCATTTTTTTTTCCTTGTTTATTTTCTTTTTCTTCTTATCTTCAAATTATTTCATTTAAATTCTCATAACTTATTCATATTCTTCTCTTTTATTAATTTGTTTTATCTTTGTTATAAACATAACATATTATTCTTATCTTTCTGATGTTATTATCATCATTAATTGATTTATATAATGTTTTTGTGTTATTATTTTAGTTATGAAATAATCATTCTAACATTGTGTATTGTGTATTTTCATATGAACATCATATCTATACTCATTTATTCATATTTGTTCTGTCATAGTCATGTTAAAAACACAACATTTCATTGTATAAATAATTAGTCATTTGATTTTGAATAAACTATTGCACAAACAATTTCTTAGTTGATTTTAACATCTCTTTCAACATAATGAGATGGAAATATTCCTATTTTCCCTTTACTTTCTCCTTCCCACCATTCTCCATCAGTAGAAATAACTGTGATCCATTCTCCTTTTTCTAATTTCAATTCAGATTCATTTTGTGGGTTGTAACTATAAACAACTCTTCCATGAAATACATTCGTTGGTTTTCTGGTGGTGTTTTGAACAGAGTGTGTTTTGACTGAATTGGTGATGACATTAGTCAGTTCTAAAATGTTCTTTTCTTCATCTTTCCAATGATATTGACTTACTCTCTCCCAAATTTTACTGTTCATTGTGAGACAACCCCATCCTTCTCTAATAAATACTTGACCAATACTTTCTGCTATCTCTGAAATTGTTTTAAGGAGAATATTTCTATCATTCTTTAATTCATTTCTCATTTCTAAATATTCTTCTTTACTTTGTTGATATTTCTTGTTGATGGAAATTAAAGAAGAACATGCTAATTTCTTTTTCTTTTTCTTCATTACTTGTTGTTTTATTTTATCCATTTTTTTTCTTCTTTCTTCCAACTCACAATCTCTTCTACTTAATATTCTGAATTGATTAAGAAATGAATGGAGAGGGATTTCTACATTATCTTTGATGGATGAATTGAAATAGTTTTGTTGATTCAGAATATCTTGTGATGCATTCAAAATGGAGTTAGTCAGTTGTGTTGCTTTGAGGTTGTTTAGTGTCATTTCACATAATGAGTATGAAATTTCAACTTGAAGTAAAGCAGCTTCATGAAGTGTGTTTTTGAGTTTGATAATTGTTTGTAATGTTGAGAATAACTTCTTTTCTGATTCAATGGATTTTTCTCTAATCATCTGATATTCTTGGTCAACTGTTTTGACTCTTTCAACCTTTGTAAACAACTTAAACATCTCATTTCTCATTCTACCCATTCTCTTCTAATTCAAGTCAATGTTTCTTTTAATGCACTGTCTTTTCATTTTGAAGAGTCAACCATCACAAGACTAGATGAATTAAATGTTATAAACACCACAATGATAGAATGAGAATAAATGAAATATTCACAAAATGAAACATCAAATCAATCTAATAATCAAAATTGTGAATAATTTGTGGATAATAAAATAATAGAAAGGATATTATAGAAAATAGTAAAATATTCAATTTATTTTTTAGAAAGAAGAGAAAAAGGAATTTAAAGAATTTAAAGAAAAAGAATAAGTTCATTTCACAACATTATTGTTTAATGTTTATTTCATAATTTCTGTTTATTATTTCCATTTCATTCTCTTATTTATGTATTATTTGATTTTATTTATAAGATTCATTGACATTAATTCAATAACAATGACACTGTGATTTGTTTATGTTTTATGAAATAAAATAAACAATGAGACGTTAATCAATTCATTCATTTTAAACTAAATTCAATTGTGGTTAATTTATTTCATTGAATATATTCTGTAATAATTGATAATAAACAATATCTGTGTTTAATAGTTAAAAACAATATTATACCAACATGGATAAGCTTTATTTCATAATGATAGAATTAATGTGTATTGTTTAAGAAATTATTAGATGTTATTAACATTCAATTCATTACAAAATCTAACATTTTAACTACAAAAATGAATAAATCAGAAGTGTATGTTTAGATAATCACAAAATTCAATACAAAACTACTGAACATGAAATTGTATTTGATATGAAAGAGGTTTCAGATGTTAAAAGTCTTTTCATTCATGATGATAAAAACGAAAATATTATCTTTTGTCTGTTCATTGTGATAAACATGATGATTTAAAGAAAATTAGAAAAGACTATAACACAGTACAACTATCAAGTGGTTCAGATGTGTTAAATACACTTTGATTGATTTGATGATGAGTGTCATTGGAGAGAATATTAAATTACAATGAAAGAACATGTTTTATTGATAAAGAAAATTTAAATGATGAAGGTTTTATAGAGATTTATCGAAATGACTAGAATAACACAATTTTGTGAAAAGTGAATGACTTAGTTTATCATACAATATCAAATGAATGAAATAAGTTATAGAGTGTCAATGAAGAGTTAATGATACAATTTGTTAGTTATTTGATATGTTTTTGAATAAGTGATAATAAAAATGATATTATTATTTTAGGTTGAAGAAAATATGTAATTTAAAATAAGAGTGTAATATAATACAATTAATACAATAAGTTGATTAATACAATAATAAACTATACATTGTTCATTTCATTTTATAGTGAATATACAATTATTCATTTGATGTAGATTTTGTTTGTGTTTATTTCATTCTGTTTTAATTTCATTTGTTCATTTTCTTTATTCTTCATACTATATCACATGTACTTTCTATTATTTATCTATTTCATGTATTAATTGAAAATAATGTATTGGATGAAATACTACAACAAAGATAAACAAGCATAACAAACGAATGAGAAAAGAATATCAACAATAAAAAACAAAGATATAAAAATGAGAATATGTATTAATTGTAATTAGAAACACATGCATTACTATCATACAATTATATCTTCATTTGGTATTTCATTTACATTGACTATCATAATATTTTAACAATAATTCCAATAAAAATAAATAGTGTTATCACAATAGAAAATAACATAATAAAACACAACACAGAATTATGAGAGTGATTTAAAGAATAAAGAAGAAACAAATAAATCAAGAAAATACAAAGAGTAGATAATATTAATAATATTAACGAATTAGAAGAAAATGAAGAATAAAAGAATAACAATAAAATGAATAATACATAAAGAATGAATAAAACTACAACAATAAAAATATAAATATATTTAAACAAAATAACATAAACACCAATTTTTTAATTGTTGAAACAATAGAATATTTTTATATTTCATTCTGTTAATATATTAAAATAATAATATTCAGATGAAAGAACATTAAAAATAAATGTTATAATTGAAATTGAATGTTTAAAAATAATTGAAATATCATTTCTCACTATTCCTAACGTTTTACAGAGAATATATCTATTATTTTTAGTTTCATTCTTTTTCGTAAAAATAAAATAGAAAAATATGTTTGTATTTTTTCAACAAATACTTAAAGCAATACTTAATTTTCATTTACACTTTTTTTCTTTGAACTCTAACAATTTCTATTGAATAGTTATGGATGAGATTTTTCAAATAAAATATGAGAAAAACTTAAAGGTATCAACTCTGAATAAAACCAATTCAATGTTGTCCTTTTATCCATAATTATTAACTGTTTCAATTTGTAATTGAGTGAATTGAAATTAATAAAAAAGATGTTGTAATAGTAATTAATTCAGATTTTTATTACTTCATTTATATTACACCAAAATTAACAATGCATCAAGAAATTGTTCAAATTGTTTAGATGAATATTGTGGTTGTTGTAGAAGATTAATTTCATGTGATTTAATTCTTCTCAAATATTTATTTCCATTTCTAGTGTTTCAAATAAGTAGTTTATGTATAATTGATCACCCAATTCAAAAATGAAGGAAATAAGAAACAAAGTGGTATAAAATAAATCAAGAAATTATTGTTCATAGAATAATAAAATGGAATTAACATGCTTATTATCATTATTAATTTGGTACATGTTGAATCTAAATTAATAAGAAGAGTAATGATAATTTCTTTTTCATTTATTTTCATTATTTTATTATTTACAAACATCTCCAATTCTTATACTCATTGCCGATAGATCTTTATGAAGTTTTATTGCTATTCTTATATTCCTTCTTTTTGTTAATATTGAAATTTACATCAAACATTCTCATAACAAATAAATTCAAAAAAAAAACAATTTATACAATTTGGATTTATTTTTCATGTATTACTTATTGTTGGAAGTATTCAATTTAAGTTTGGAAGAAAAGAAACTACTGATGAACTTCCATATATCCACAGATTTTTTATTAACGTTAGAATTTTACAATTAAATAGCCACCGAAATAAACAACAATGAGAATAAGAACAATACAAAACAAATGAAAGATGATATGTTATACTTATATCATGATAATAAATTTGATTATAGGCATTAATAAAATAACACATTAACGTAATGCTATAAAAATATAGAAGAACACTGATGAAACAAACATTAATTCTAATATAATTACATTCAAACGCACAATTAAAAATCATTATTTTGCATGAATAATAGAAATAATAAACACAAAGAATATAATAATTAATTCCACCTTTTATTATTCTGTTTGGAATGTGATTCAATAAATTCTTGAAACATTTGTTTTATTGTAGAAATAAACATTGTTCCAACAAACTATTTATCAACACATATAATGCTAATAGTTGAAATAATCATATCCCAACATAAATAACAATAAGTTAAATGATAAATTTAAGTATTAATTCATTTTAAAGATAATTGAATTTTTACAATGTTAATGACTGGAAATAATAAGACAATATTAATAATATTTGTAATTCTTAAAATAAACATACATGAATTTTAACTCATTTGTATCTAATGATTGAAATAATAAAAATACATTTTTATGCTTTAAGACAAGGTCAATAAAATTAAACACAAAATAATGTTTACAACAAAATAAAAGGCATGGTGTTTTTCTTTAATCATATATACCAACATAAAACAACATATTACTTTGTTAACTCTTATTTCATACATTTCTTTTATCTATTTATTTTAAAATAGATATAAAATGCTATATTTATTTTTGTTTAACATTTCATTTGCATAAATTATGTAAGTATTGTAAAACCAAATTTTATAAAAAATTTCTTCTGATAAAAATAAAAATAACTTCATGTAAAACCAATGAAATGTTAATGCGATGTTAATGTTATAAAATTGATTATTTTGTCAAATTTTATTCTTTTATTTTGAACTAACTGTTTTAGAAATAATGATACAATTTGATTTATAAATAAAATAAAAGGGGGTATAGTTTGTTATTTTAAATACGTTAAAGGTATTTTGTTTCGATAATTAAACATTTATTTTTACAGTATTGTGTAAATAAAATTAACAAACATCATCGCTGAAGTAAAGAATGTATAAATATCAACAACGTAAAATATTTAAAGAAATTGAAACTATAACTAGAAAATAAACAATGAGTATACCAGAAGATAAATCAAAACCAAAAACAAAAATACTTTTGATTGGTGATACAGGTGTTGGTAAAAGTTCACTTGGTAATTTTATTTTGGGGAGTGATGTTTTTAAAGTTGGTGGTGGTTCAGCATCAGTAACACAAGAAATAAGTGGGTTTTATGGAGAAGGTGATAGAAGTGATTTATTTGTTATTGACACCCCTACTCTTCAAGATACAAGGAAAGAGAATGAAAAGTGGTTAAATAAAATGATTGAGTGTATTATAGAACAAGAAGGGATACAATCAATTATTATTGTTTTAGACTTTAATAATGGTGGTGCACTTTCTCATGACTCAGAAACATTGATTGAAATTATGTGTAACGTTTTTCCATTTGATGACTTTTGGAAGCATGTTTGTATTGTGTGGACTAAGTGCTATTGTTATACACCACAAAGTGTAATAGACAGTCATAAGAAGATGAAAGAAGAATTTTTTAATAATCAAATAAAGAAGAAATGTATTGAAGAAAAAATAACGAGGAAAGAAATTATTAATATGCCACCAATGTTTTATGTTGACTCACAACCAGAAGGAGAAGATAACAGTCGATCAAAGGAGGAGATTGAAAGACTTATAACAAAAGCCAGAAGTTTAGGTGAAATTGAAATTGATAGAAATCCAGAAAAAATAGGTTCTGAATATAAAGCAACTATCATAGAAGAAAAACATCGACGAGAGGATTTAAAAGAAAGTGACAATAATATAATACCACAAGTCAAATATATGAGAAGAGAAATAAGAATTGGATATAACGGAATAATTAATTGTGGAGAATGGGAAGTAGTATCTAATAACACAAATAGCAGTCCACTAAAGAGTTTCTTGTGTTGGTTAATAGAATGGCTTAAAAATTACTTCATAATAGAGTAATACTTAAAATAATTCACTCTTTGATTATTTGAATTGATATTATTAAAATTTATATAAAAACGAGTTATATTCCATGTGTTATATCAGAAAATCAATAACAAAGATAGTTTATAAATCAAGTTGTTTTCAAAAACATAAATATACATTGTTGCAAGTTTTGAATGAGTTAAAACAAAAAGATGTGACGAATTTAATACAACAAATAATTTCAAGTTTTTTATTCATACCTTACTGTTATTAACGACAATCCTTAGAAAATAGTCATTATCTCAGAATAAACAATAAAATGAATAAAACAACTTAATGGTGTTGTTTTACTATACATGAAAAAATTTTAATAAAAAACAATATTCATATTTCTTGTTTAACACAAATAATTGGAAATATTTAAACATAATAAAATATTCATCATTATTAATTTTTATTCTAATTATTTAAAAATAATGTCATCGACATCACGCAAACTGGTTTTTAACATAATAACGAACAAAATTCCTATTATTAAAAAAAGAGAAATAATAATTCATTTATAGTAAACAATTATGATTTGATATGGTAAACATATTTCGAAGATTGAGTGAAATTATTTTATCGCTTTTTGTTCAAATATTTTATCACAAACCTGTTTATTTATATTTAGCTCTTGTTAATTTACATTTCAAACAAACAAAAGTCATTTGCCTTTGAATAATTGCTTAATTGGTTAAACCAAAAATAAATTTAATGTAAAATTAAACATAAACACGTTATAAGAATTAAAAGAAATGTTATAATAAAATATTAAATATTATTTATATAAAATTCGATAAAAAATTGTTATTTTTGGTTAAATAAAGAAACGTATAAGGGGGTATTCTAAGAATAAGGGGTTGGATAATTATTTCAGACAAAAAAATATTTTATATAATAAACATCATTCAACAAATTTATAAATACTTTTTGTCACAGTAAAACACTATTTAAAGAAATAATAACTGAATAATAATCAATGAGCATAAGTGGGAGAAAAGAAACTAAATTAATAGTAATTGGAGAAACAGGAAGTGGTAAAAGTTCGCTTGGTAACTTTATCTTGAAGAAGAAAGTCAATAAGTTTAAAGTTGGTGGTGGTTCAGCATCAGTAACACAAGAAACAAGTGGGGTTTATGGAGAAGGTGATAGAAAGAATGTATTTGTTATTGATACACCTGGTTTTAATGATCCTAACGGTAAAGAAAAAGAGAATGATAATGTTAAACAAATGGTAAAATATATTCAATCACAAAGTGGAATAAAATCCATTGTTATCTGTTTAGATATTAATAATCCTCGACTATTAAATAGTACCAAAACAATGATTCATATTATACATGATATTTTTCCACTTTATGAATTTTGGGAACATGTTTGTGTTGTATGGACTAAATGTTATTACTACACACCACAAAGCGTGGTTGATAGAATGATTGAATCTAAAAAGAAAAGCTTTAAAAACGATTTGTTAAAATTAGCCGAAGAAACAACTGGAGATTCAAATTTTGTTTTACCAATGTATTTTGTAGATTCGTGTCACAGATGAACTAGTAGATAACAGTAGGTCAGAGAATGAAATTATATCAATGTTGAGTTGGGTACGAACTTTATCTTCTTTCAAAATTAAAGAAGTAAAAAATATAAAATTTCATAATACTTATGTAGAAACGAAACAAGAAACAAAAGTGGTTGAATTAAAACATGATTACATGGAATTATCAATCACTAAGCTGCAAAGAGAGAAAAGAGTTGGATATGATGGAAGTATTACTTACACAAAATGGGTTGAGGTGAAGAAGAAAACCAAAAATGAAAAAATTCCAAAGAATCTTGTTGGTGCTTCAAAAGAAGATCTTCAACGGTTGAAAACAGAAATTGGAGATAGAAAGTTCGAGGGTGTAGTAGGTGGAGTTCTTAGTCGTGATAAGTTGTTATAACTTTAAATCATAACGTGATGAATAAGAGACGTTAGAAATTTACACTAACTAATCTATCTTTTTTAAATTTATTTGTTGTTTTAACTGGAAAATGTAGCAATAATCTCTATTTTATTATGTGTAAATATATGAGAGTTATAACTGTTAAGTGATAAGTATAACCATAACATAAATTGAAAACATAACACATAAAACATTAAGCTGAATTAAATTAATACAATGAATAAGAAAACAGATAAAATGATTTATTTTAAACAAATATTAATATGTGTTAAGTTATAAATTATAAATAAAAATATGCAATAAATAATAAAAAGAAATTGAAATATATCAAGTCATTGTTTATCAATTGTTGTTATCGAGAAGTTAATTTATTTATTAATTAATTCTTTTTAATGGTATCAAGATAAATTGGATAATATGTTCAATAAAATACCAATCTTTTGTTGTATGTTAATAACTATCACAAATTTATAAATCAAATAACATTGTTAAAAATATAAAAAACCATGAAAATCATACAGGTATTCTTTTTTACATTTTCCATAAATACATTATCAAATATTACCCCCATATTGCCAAATTATCGTTTAATTCAATTATTAACGATTAATTGGTTATAATGGAAAAGAAGAATAAGCAATAATTTAATAAATTTTTTAGTTAAGTAAAAAGATTCATTTCATAGAGATGTTTTTGTAATGTTATTCATAACAAATATAAATAAAATTGTTTATTTTTATTTTCTGAAATTTCGTTTTTAAACAAAAGGTATAATAAAAATTCAGGTGATATTTTTTGTATTTGTTTTGTAAAAAAACTAATGGTTATTTTTAACCTATTAACAAAATGGTTATTAAATTTTACTAACTGCGTTATACTTTATTCGGTATTTTTAATGGCATTAAAATAATTTTACAATTACAACTAACATTATTTTTAACTTAAACTAATTTCATAAGTAATAATTTCAAATGAGAATATTAAATTGTAAATAAAATAACAAACATCATTTAAAATAAATTGTAATTATAGTCTGTCATTTCCAAATACTATTTAAACAAATAACAACTCAATAATAATCAATGAGTACTGGAGATTCAAAAGAAGCTAAAATGGTATTAATTGGAGGAATAGGAGATGGGAAAAGTTCACTTGGGAATTTTATCCTTAAAACCACTAAATTTGATGTAAGTAATAGTTCTGCACCAAAAACACAAGAGACGATTGGATATAATGGAGAAGGTGATAGAAAGAATGTGTTTGTTATTGACACTCCTGGAGTTCAAGATTCAAGTGAAATGAATGAAAATCAACTAAACCAAATGGTTGATTATATTAAAGAACAAACAGGTGTACAAGCTATTGTTATTGTTTTAGACTTTAACAAAGAAGTGTTGTCAGATAATGTTAAAAGATTGTTAAAATTAATTTGTAATGTTTTTCCAACAGAAGGTTTTTGGGAACATGTTTGTGTTGTGTGGAGTAAATGCTTGTACAGTATGTCAGAAAATGAATTAGAAAGACAAATTAAAATAAAGAAAGAGAAATTACTCCCAGAATTAAAGAAACTTATAAAAGATACTACAAGAGATGAAGAAGATATTGAATTTCCAATGTATTTTGTAGATTGTGTTCCAGTTGAAGGGAGTAATAACAGTAGGTCAGAAAATGAGATTAAAAAACTTCTAACATGGGGTTATTACCTAACACCAATTAACAAAAAGAGAAATACAAAAAGAATAATTAAATATAAAAACATTGATATTGAGACAAAAGATATCACATCAGTTGAAGAAGCAAACAACAAAGAAGTAAAGATAAAAACTGAACACAAAACGAGGGAGAAAAGAACAGGATTTGACGGTGAAATTACATACACTGAATGGAAAACCGAAAGTACTGATTATAAAACTGAAAGTAGACCAAGTTCATCATGGTGTGTCGTAGTTTAATGGAAGAAATGGAAATATTAATTGACTTTTTGGTTAATTAAAATGTTTTTGTAAAAAATAAAAACTTGACAGCACAAATTATTACCAATGTTTAGCTCAAAACGAACTAATAAATGAAAATTTGTTTAATTTATTTTATCATAAAATAATTTGACTATTTATTTATTTTTTAAAATAATAACTTTTTATTATGAAAATAAAAACATATTGAAATATTCATTATTCCTTGTATTTACAATTTAAATAATTGTAAAAAATAATATTAGTTAAAAATAAAATAAAATGAAGTTGAGGAAAGATAACACAACCACATAAAAATAAAGAATCATAAATAATATTTAAAAATCTAATCATTTTAATAAAAAATCAACACTTAATTTATATTGCTGATTAATGACTGTTTAAAATATCAGTTAGAAATACAATCTATGAATGTATTTATCATATTCATTATTATTAGTTAATATATCTTAAAAAGAAGAAAATGAAACAATATCAAACAAACATAATTTTTTATGATAATGAATAAATCTTTTTTTAATTAAAATATCTTAAAATATTCATCAATACTACTACTAATAAGAATAGTACTAACATTATAATATCATTTTAACTACATTTAACGCTTCTTTTCTCCTTTTATAACAAAACACCAACATCCAAATATTTTAAATAATAATACAGTAAGATAACAATTTTTCTTTAATTGAATCTCATTCTTCTCCTCTTATTTATACTGTTTTAGTTTATTTAAAATATATAGAATAATGAATAAATGAATAAAATTCAGGTGGTGAAATTAAAAAAATAATACAATCATTTATCATCAAGTATAACAAGTATTTAATACACAAATAGAACAATAAAAATGAAAATACACTTATGAATTGCCAACAAATAATTTCATTCAATGAAATATACATATAAAACATGTAATAAATGAATTAAAATTTAAAAACAAATCATAAGACAAACAAAGAAACAATTGTTAGAAAAAGTATAAAAATAAATTGATTTAATGATATGTAATGAAAAAACTTAATAAATATTTGAAATGAATATTTTTGCATTTTATTATTTGTATTTGCAACATGAGAGTATTATTTTTATATAAAAAAATAAAAGAGAAAATTTAGTTACATTATATTGATTATGATACATTTTATTTTCATAATTAGCATAAATATGAATAATACTAATGAAAAATGTGATTGTTTTAATTCATATTCTAACAATAAATGTTCTATTATTGTTAATGAATAAAAATAAGATACTGATAATTAAAAAATAAATATCTTATTTGTATTAAATTTGAAAATAAATATTCCGTAGAAATTAAACAAATACAAAAATTTAGAAGAAATATGAATTTTTCATGTGAATATGATATAGCATATTCACATAATGATATGATTAAACAGTAATTGATAAATACACATTTTAAATCATCTGAAAGTGCAAAAGAATATTGTCAATATATAAAACAAATTGAAATGTGTATTTATACATTTATCAAAATAAAAAAATGTGATGAAAATACAAAAACTTCACATATTAAAGAAAGGGTATGTGGTGATTGTGCAAAAATATAAAATATGAATGTAAGGAAAATGATTCAAATAACATTTCAAATTGAATTTCTTCATTTAATGATTAATCCTCATATCATTCTGAAACTATTTCAACGTTGAGTATTGTCTTTATTATTGTTCTTCATTTCTTCTTTAATTAACTTCAT
>NW_001915225.1:0-4965 GCF_000208925.1 Entamoeba histolytica HM-1:IMSS
TAATGAAATAAATGATTTGATGAATCATATTTAATTATTTTTGTTCTTTTATTTATATGTTATTTATCTATCGTATTTTTATATTTATATCTGTTTATATTATTTATATCATCTGTTTATCTATATATTATTATATTTTTCTTATTTGATTATTTTTATGTTTATATTATTTAGATTTTCTTATTGTTATTCTTTTCTATTTAGATATATTTGTTTATTTGTTTATTCATCTTTATCATTTTTATATTATTATCATTTATATCTATTTTCATTTTATATTTATTCTCTTTTGTTTTATATTAATATTGATTTTATATTTTATACTTTGATTTTATTATTATATCATTTATTATCATTTCTATATTTATTTATCATTTATTCTTATTATTCTTTTGTTTTATATTCTATATCATATATTCATATCATTTTCATTTATATTTCATCACTTATTATATGTTATAATAACATAACACTTATGTTTGATTATATAATAAACATCATGTTTAAATTACACACATAAATAATAAACATAAAAAATAATACAATATTTTTCATTAATAAAATAATATTAATTATTTTACATCATTAAATTAGACACTTGTTATTGAATAGTTCTAATTTTTACATTAAAATTACACTTTTTATTTCTTCTTTTCTTATTTTATTACCTCTTTGTGATTTATTACTTTTATATTCTTTCTTCTTCTACTTTATTTTTATTCTTTTATATATTTATATTCTTTTTATATTATTTGTTTTTCATTGTTTTTCTATTTCTTTCTTCTATTATTTATCAATTTTATATTCATTTATTCTTTTTATTTCTTTTTTATTAATTCTTGAGTATTGTATATTTCTTTATTATTTCATTTGTGTATTATCAAAATATATGTTTTATTGAATGTATGTTGAACAAAATATAAAATATAATCAATATTTCCATTCTCAATTATTTATTATTTATTCTGAAATGTTGTGTATATTTATTATATTAAATGAATATGATGAATAAATATCAATATTATTGTTTATTTGATTTTAAAAAATAATAAATGAATATGAAATAATGAAATAAAATAATGAAGACAATGAAATGATAATGAAATAGAATAATCTAATATTGAACAAATCAAATAAAGAATATATTGAATATATCATTATTGTTACATTATTATTTATTATTTATTATTAAATATTAAATATTAATAAATTATTATTCATGAATATTTAATTGATTGATATTTTATAATTTCATTTTCATTTTATTTAATAAATGAAATATAAATAATAAATAAATGAATAATAATGTAATATATGAAATAATAAAAAGAAAAGATAAATAATAAAGAAATATGATGTATTTAATAGATAATATAATTTATTATCAAATATAATAATAATATCAAATGATGAATTATTTTTATTTCAAAATATTTTGCATCAATAAAAATGTTGCTAAATATTTTGCATCATTAATTTTTGCATCATTAAATTTTGCGCTTTTTTTATTTGTTTCAATAAAATTTGCATCCTTTATTTTTTTCATTCTTTTCTTTTTTTATCATCTCTTTTGTTTTATTAAACTTTATCTTCTTTCTTTTTATATTCTCTCCTTTCTACTTTTATTCTTTCTTCATCTTCTTCTACTTTTTACTTTCTTTTTATTCTTTTATATCATTCATTCTCTTCTTTTTCTATTATTTGCTTTTTTTCGTTGCCTTTTGATGCAATTGATTTTAATTTGTGGATTAATAAAGTTCTTCCACTTACCATGTCTAATGGGATGTTTTCAGGGAAGTTCAACCATTCATTGAAGATACTAAGAATGATTTCTCTTGATGATGACATCCTTTTCCAATAATACCCATATATAGTGTCTATTCCTGGTGCTTTCCAGTTACTTATTCTCATTATACTTGAATTTAATTCATTTAATGTTATAATGACACTATCATAATTGACATATCTTTCATTCCACGAGGTGATTTGTTTTATTTTCCAATTTATCTTTATTTAATATCACCTGTGTTTCATATAACGATTTCCAATATTCTAAAGTAATATCGTTATTTGGGTATATTTCATTTTTTGTTTCTTCCTTATTCTAATTTTCTTGTTAGAATCAAACATGATTTTATTTGTATTGATTCTGACCCTTTCATCTTTATTAAATTTGATTCTTTCTTTGATCATTGTCATCATATATTTTAGGTATTTTATTCTTTCTAGTGCTTTAACTTTTATTCCTTCTTCATCATTTTCTTTTAATTTCATGATGCATTTTATTCTGTACCATTTCCTTCCCTTGACCAAATCTTCTAGTCTATTTATTTTCTTTAGGATTTCTTTTATTTCATCATTTTTATCTCTTATTATTTTATTTTGGAGATAGAGGTGCATAACCATTGAAATCCTCTTCATATCATCTTGCAGATCCTGCATTCTGCTTCTTGACAATATCCATCTATTATTATTTTCATTTATTAATTCATCAGTTCCTTTTCTTTTACAATAGTAATTAATGTTTGAACATTTTTCTATTTTCATTTCTTTCATTTTATTGATGAGAGTGTTAAGCTATTCTTCATCAATTTCTGTAGAGTTATTCTTTAATATGATGTTTTTTATTATTGAATCACACTCTACTCTTCCTTCCATTATATCATTTACTTTCAATTTAATGTACTGTTTAATGCTTTCTTTTATTTTATGTGATATTTTAATATATTTAATATATTCTTTTTCATTATTGACATTGATGTTTATTGCTTTTATTATACTTTCTATTTGTTCTTTCTTAATTTCTTATATAATTTCTTATTTAACCAATTAATTGCAAAACAATACAACACTTCAATTAAAATTCTATTTGTTTGGTTTGTTGTATTTCTTGTCTGACTATCATCTCTTGTTTTTTGACAATCAGTGCTTTCCTCTTCGATTTCCACTACTGTCTTTTTCATAGGAGTAGTTTCGTTCATCTCCATCGTTCCTGATGATGTTTTCCTCAGTACTGGTTGTGCATTTATCACAAGTATCATCGTTTTCTTCTTCTCTAGTTCCTTCTGTGAGATAAAATTTTCAATTTCATCTTGTTGTTTTGATATTATTTGTTTTTGTGTCTCATTTTCTTTTTGTGTATTATCTAATTCTTCTCTTGTTATTTCTGCAATCTCATGACTTATTACTGCTGCTTGTTGAATTTCAGAGATTTGTTTTTCTTTATCTCTTATTTCACTTTTCAGCTTCTCAACTTTCTTCTCTAGTACTTCTGCTTTTTCCTCTAACACACTATTCTTCTTCTCCAGTATTTCACCTTTTTTCTTCAGCTCTTCTGTTTTCTCCTTTTGTTCATCCTTTTCCTTCTGTAACTTCCCTTTAGTGGATTTTAGACTTCGAATGGTTTCTTCTTTGTTATTCATTTCCATGATTTTCCTTCTATCTCATTTATTTCACCTTGTAATTTTATATTTTCTTCTGTTAGTTTTTCATTTTCTTTCTTCTTTTCATTATAATTCGTTTGAACCTTCTTAATTTCTTTTTTCCTATTTTCTATTTCTTTCTCAAATTCTTTTCTGACTATTTCTTTTGCTTTTTCTATCATTTCATCTGAGATGGCTTGTTCTTCTTCCATTCTTTTCATATTGTATTCTTTAACTTTTTCTTTTAATTCAATAATTTGATTTTTCAGTGCAAGTATTTCTTCTTTATCACTTTCCTCTTCTTTTCTATTTCTTCTTGTATTTTTATAGACTCTTTGTCACCATTATTATTCATCCTACAAATGAATATCATATCAAATGTAATTGATGATATCAATGAAGAAGAAATAAAAGTTACCTATGTATTATATATGGATGATTTAAAAGTAACAAGCGAAACAAAGAAAAGAATGAAAGAAGCACACAAGAAAGTATTAGAAATAATCCAAGCAATAGGAATAGAAGTGAACGTTAGCAAGTGTGAGAACTGAAGAAAGGAAACATCGGAATACCTACAAATATGAAAGAAATACCAATAGTAGATGAAGAACATCCATGCAAATACTTAGGAGTATTTCAAACTACGTGAAATGATGATGAAGAATGTATAAAGAAGATAAAGAATAATATTGAAGCAGAAATCAAAGTAATCAACACAAGCAATGACAGTAGTAGGAATTTCATCAATAGAATCAACACAGGAGTGATACCCAAATTCACATACAGTGCATCAGTAATGAAATGGCTAGTGATGCAACTGATAGAGGTGGATAAAATAATCAGAAAAGGCATTAAAGAAGGAGGAGTGTATGGGAAAGGAATGTGGGCAAGCAGACTATATGTAGAAAAGAAGAAACTAGGAGATGGACTGAGAAGTATCCGAGATGAATGTCTACTTGAACTGATAAGAACAATAATATACTTTACGTGGAAAAGAGGAGATAGAATAGGCAATATGATCCGAATGAATGAAGGGAAGAATGGGATGTGGAATAAATTCTACAAAGCATGTGGAAAAAGACTGAACAGAGAAGAATTGAAGAAGCTATTATATAAAGAAGAGAATGGAAAACGAGATAAAGGAAAGATAGTCAAATATCTGAAAGAAGGATTCCAAACACAATACTTGAATGAATGAAGGAAGAAGAAAGTGAACAGTGAAGTATTAAACGCATTTGAAAACAAAATGACAGAGCAGAGCAAGTTAAGGAAAGTATGGGAACAAATCAATATAAACAGGAAAGCATATATCCAAATGAAGCGAATGCAGGAAAAAGCAACAAATATTTGAGTAAGAAAAGCTGCCATCCCACATGAACAGAAATATTCAATGTGTCCAATATGTAACAAAACAGCAACAATTGACCATATCTCGTTGAACTGCATTGTTACAAAGAAAGAACGTATGTACAAACACGATAGAGTGGGAAAGAACATCTGAAGAGTCTTGAAAATCAAATATAAAATATATGGCGATGAGGCA
>NW_001915225.1:5065-8789 GCF_000208925.1 Entamoeba histolytica HM-1:IMSS
CAAGAAGAAGCTAGTCATAAGAAAAGATGAATTTAGGAAAACCCAAAGAAAAATACAAAAAGAAAATATTCTCATGGTATGGAACCAAGAGATTGTAAGCAAGCAAGAAGGCAAATTTCACAAAAGACTTGACATTTATGTTCGATAATTAAAGAAGAAAGAATCAATCATAATAGATATGAAAACAGTGAGAGAGAAGAGAATAAGTTCTGCATTCACAGAGAAAGTGAACATGTATTCTAAGCTGTATGAATACATCATAAGAGTGAAAAGAATAAACAGAGTGTTAACCATTCCAATTGTAATAACCGTGAGCTGATTGATTAAAAAAGAATCGGTGAGAATGATGGAGGCAGAATGAATCAAAATTCCATGGGTGATTATTGCAAAAGAGATAGTAATTAAGAATATGAAAGATATTATGAAATACTGTGGAGACTATGCTGGTGAATATAGTGATGTAGAAGAACCAGATGAAGAAGACTTGAAAGAGAGTGAAGGATGAGAAGAAATTCTCACCTGAACAATGGATTATTACTTTTAATAACCTTAGTTTAATTATAAATATTCTTTCACTTCTTCTTTCTTTTCTTGTATTTTCGTTATACTTTCTTTGTTATTTATTATTCTTACAATTTTACATTTTTCATTCATTTCTTTAATTGCGTTTTGTTTTTAATTTCTTCTTCATTTGTTTTAATGTCTTTTTCTTCTCAATCTTTCGTCTTTTCTTTAATTTCTTCTTTGTTTTTCAATTATTTTAATAAGAAAATGAAATAATAAAAATAAAACAGAATTGAATCTTCTTCTCTTCAATTTTTTTTGTTATTTTTAAAAAAATGAAAAAACACAAAAAATAAAAAAAGCTAATTATAGAAAATAACAATATTATAATTTTATTATTATTATATTATTAATATTATTATATATTTATTGTTATTGTAAAAATGATAAAAATGAATGATGTTTGTTTAAAGTAAACTGGTGTTAAAATAATATTTGACATGATGTGTTAATAACGTGTATTAACTATTTAAACATCCATATTTTGAACTTATAAACATCAAATTAAATTCAAATGGAAGAGTTAATAAACAAGAATAACCAATTAATTAAAGAAGTAGTAGAAACACTTACAAACATTCAACAATCAATTGATGATACTACTAAGAATTATCAATATTATATAAGAAGTATTAAAAATGAAGTATTTGAACTAAAAGAGAATGAAACATACTCAGAAGCTATTAAAAGAGGAGAAGAAATATTTGATAGGATTGATGAAACAGAAAGAAAAAGAAAAATAGTGATAAAGAAAAGCCAAGAAACAATCAATCAAATAGAAATAATGAAGAATAAAATGTCAATAATCATAGAAGAATGTAATCATGATGAAGAAGCAGTAAGTAAAACACGGAATGAAGTAATAGATAAAATCATTTCAATTGAAGAAATGATAATGAAAAACAAAATAATCAAAATACCACAAGAAAAAGATAAAATCACCTCAGAATTTAATAAGAAGAAAGAAGAATGGGAAAAGCAATACAGTGATTATTTAGAAAGGATGAAAAGAAAAGAAGAAGATGAAGCAAAAGAAAGAAAGAAACAGGAAGAAGAGAGAAGAAAAGAAAAAGAAAAAAAGAAACAAGAAGGAGAAAGATTGAGAATAACGAGAGGAATGAACACAATGGAAGAAATGATACAAATAGAAGAATGGACAAATAGAAAAGTAGGAAATATATTATTTGATTCAGATATTGATAATTGGAAAGAAAAAACATCAGTATTTGGAGAAAGAATAATAAATAAAGAACATATAATTATTATTATTGAAGATGAAGATGGAAATAAATTTGGAGGATATGTTAATGAGAAAATTGATAAAGTTAATAGTTATATAAATGATTCAAAATCATTTGTATTTTCATTAGAATCAAATGGAAGAATTGAAGGAATGATGAAATTTGATATTAAAGAACCACAACATGCATTTGGTTTATTTAATCAATCAGATAATTGTTTGTTTCAATTTGGATATTGTGGTGATATTTTTGTTTATAAAGAAAATAATAAAACAGAATCATATTGTATTCAAGATTCATTTGAATATGAAGGAATATCAAATGCACTTTGTGGAAATGAATGGCCAAATCATTTCACACCAAAACGAATCATAGTAATTGAAATGAAATGATTCAATCTTGATTAATTGAAAATGAACTAAAAAAGAATAAAAATAAATCAATGAAGAATATGAACAGCCATTTCGTTCATCTGCCAATGAATGAAATGGTGAAATAAAAATAGACATAATTCAATGTTGATTTATTTTATTTCATTTGAAATATTCACACCCAATGATGGTGTTTTTAATAAATAATAAAAGAAATAAAAATGAAAGAGAAATAAGATGAAATGAATAAACATTTTATTTGTGTTATTTCATTGAATTAATTCATTTGTTTATTAAAAATCTATTTCTACAAGACAACACACAACGAAAATCACTTAGAAATAATTTACACAAACAAATAGATTTATTTGACAGTATTATAGATATAATTAGTCATTATCAAACAAATAATATTCAATAATTATGTTATAATAATTATTTTAAGTATAAACATGATAATCAATTCTCATTTAAAACACATTTATAATAAATATAAAAGTAATTAATATAATCATAACTACACTACTGAAAGAAGAATGTTTAATCAATAATAATATGAGAATAAACAAAAGAATTGAAAAAGAATTAAGAATAAAAGATAAAATAAGAAAAACAAAAGAAAGAAGAGAAGAAGATAAAGAGAAAAAAAGAAGAAATGATAAAGAAGATTGAAGAAGTAGAAAAAGATAAAATGCTATGTATTAATTAAAACGATTGAATTTGATTGAATATATTTTATTTATCATTATATTTAAAAAATGAATGTTTTAAATTTATCAACATCGTTATTTAAAATATTTGTGAATATAAAGAAATGACATAATTTGAATGAAGTAATTTTATTTGTATCTAAATAAATTTCATTTTTCTTAAGTAATGTATTGTTATGATACCATGTCACTTCTTCATTGGAATTATTTTGAAATACTTCTAATTTATCATCATATATCCATTGCTTTTCCTTGATAATTAGATATTATTATCTTTTTTTAAGTGACATTTTGAAATATCAATTGATGCTTTACAGCTGTTAATTATTAATGACTTTAAATGTGGAGGAATGATAATATCAACATTTTGTTTTTCAACGTCTTGTATTGATAATAATTCAATTGATAATGATGTTAAATCAATTCTATTTCCTTCATAATCATTCAAAACATTTTTAATTAAAATATTCTGTAAATTGTTCTTTATAATTATTTCATTAATTTCTTTGATTTTATTTAATACATCATTTTCAATAGTCATATCACAATTATCTATTAAGAATTGAGATTCATATGGTAATATTGGTAAATAAGGAAATTCATTGTTGATTTATTAATTGTTCATGTGTAAAATCTACAATTAATACATTGATTATAATCAACTTGATTTAATATGTTAGTGTTTGAATATGTAATAATAAAAATAATAATGAAGTTAATTTGGTTATGTTTATTAAAATCAAATGACTTTGAAAGAAGTTGAAATTCAAGAATACTACAAATAATAATTACTTTTTTAATGTTGGTAATTCAAATAATTGTATTAATGCATTAATAT
>NW_001915225.1:8889-10370 GCF_000208925.1 Entamoeba histolytica HM-1:IMSS
CATTATTTGTTGTTATTTAGAAGTTTTTGTTTTTTTTTAAGTTTTAATAAAAATGAGGAATATTTCTAATATTAGAAATATTATTTGTTATTTCATAACAATAATCAAATTATAAATAAATGATGATTGATTTTCATTTGAAATTGAATAACACAATATCTATTAATTAATTTATTATTAAATAACTTTCTTGTTATTCAAACATTTTCATCATTTCATTTTTAATATTTATAACATTATTCTTTCATTCATATTAATATGATTAATTAAATATTCAATTAACAATAATTTGATGAGAATTGATTTGAATTAATCAGAAATAATAAAATAGAAATAAAACACAATAAACATAATGAATAGAAAATACTATTCAATATAATATTCATTGAATTAATATGAATAACCACAAATCATTTGATAATGAATTGGAATTATCTTAATAAAGTAAATGTCTATGTTAGAAGAGAATTTGTGGTTTAAAATATTCATTTATTTAATGTTTGTGATATTTCTGACATAATATTTATGAGTTTTAATACAATTGAAAAGAAGAATAAATAAAATGATAGAAAAGAATAAATAAAAAGAAAAAACAACAATATCAAAAAGTATTGATTTATTCAATATGTTGAAGATAAATATGAAATATCATTTTATCAAAATAATAAATAATGAAATAAATTTAATATATTAATATTTTCTTTATTTTTATTCATTTCTTCATTATTTGTTATTTTATTATTTCTTATTCTATTAGATACTTTAAAAATAATATTTCTAGAATACTACCTTTTCCCATATCTATTTTCTTGTAATACTGTTTACCAACCATTATAAAATGTTTTGGCTTTTTTATATTACTTATAAATCTATAAAAATAATTTTCTATTTTTCTTATTTCTTTTTGAGTTTAAATACAACGGTGTAACCCTTGTTCTAACCCTTGTTATTATTCTTTTACTATTTTATTATTATTCTTTTAGTTAATATACTTTTACTATTATTTTATTATTCTTTTACTATTATTATAGTTACTATATTATTATTTTTTTACTTTTATTTCTTTTTCAAAAAAAATTCATTACTTCAAACACCACAAAAAATTTTAACAAAAAATAACAAAAGAAAGAGAAATTCATTTTTAAATAACAAAGCAATTAATTAAGTGTTAATAGATTTTTCATATATTCTTCCTAGTTTAGCCGAGATTAATCAAATCCCTGAGCTGTTTAAAAAAGAGTAATCTTTTTCTTTAACTTATCATTTATGTTTTTCTTGCAAATTGAGAAAATCACTTCTTTGCTTTATTTTTTCTTATTAATGTCTTCTCATCCTTCTTCTGCTTATTTCTTCTTTTTATCCTTTGTTTGTTTTCTGTCTTAATTTTAAGAGATCGAAGGTGGCACGTCTGAAACACCACACATAAACCCTAGTACAAATTCATTCTTCGACTCTCCCAGTTATTATCTGGTTATGACGGG
>NW_001915225.1:10470-13839 GCF_000208925.1 Entamoeba histolytica HM-1:IMSS
TATTATTATGTTTAATTTTCTTTTAGTCTTACCCACACGTTAGTAGTTCCTTATATTACACCATGTAATATTCTATCATAATATCTTGCTACACCCTTTGCAACTTTACCTAATACATTTCTAATTCAAATACACCGTCATAACCAGAAAATAACTGGGAGTGTCGATGCTTGAATTATATTAATGTTTGTGTGGTGTTTCAGACGTGTCATCTTTGATATGAAAGAATAAATGAAGAAAAGGAAATAGAGAATAGAATAAAGAAAATAAAGAAATTAAGACACATCAAAATAAATCCAGTATTATCTTAATAAATGAATAATAAACAAAGAAAGTATTAGATTAATTAAAGAATTAAAAATTGAGATTGACAACATTAAAGAAGTTAAAGTCATTATAAAAACACGGAGGATATAATGGAATATTGATTCTATCACAAATAAGCATACTCGTTAGAGTTATTATAAGAAGAGTCAGGGATGGGATTAGTCTCAAATGAAAAAAAAGGAACAACAGAAGTTAGTTCTATTAATACTTAATTAATTGCTTATTATTTTTTATATTCTTCATAATTTCATTATCTCTTCTTTTTCTTGTTATTCTTTTCTTCTTTATTCTTTGACTTTTCTTTATTCTTATTTCTTTATCTTCTTATTTATCTTTGTTAATGAATGTTAAATAAATTAATGTAGTTATGATAGTTAATTATAATAATTTGGTTTATTTTCATTAAAACTGAATATTTGAATGTATTAATAAGCTATAAATTTAACTACAAGAAGTGATTGATTATTATATTTTGTATTTGTTGATATATTTTGTTCAATAATTATATTTTTATCCATTTTCTTTGTGTTAATTATTGTGTAGATTTAATGATGAATTGGTGTTTAGAAATAAATAATTTCATTCATATCTATTATAATGAATGATGAAAATTGAATAAATAAAGAAAATAAATTGAATATTGAACCAAAATAATCAAAGAAATAATAATTATGTAAATAAGATTGTAATTAAAAACAATGTCATATTCATTGACAGTGTTGATAATGAAATAAGTAAATGATAAATATGATATTTCATTGTCATTTCATTGAAATATATTCAAATTAATACATATTCAATTTATTCTTTATTCTAATTTGAATATCATCTCATATCATCATTCATTTATTTGTGAATAATTCATTTGATTTTGTCGATTCATTTGAAATATTTTAACATAAATAAATGAATAAAATATGAATTGAATTGTGTTTATTCTTATTCAATTTCATTTTATGTTATTTTTAATGACAAATATTATTTCATGAATGTAATTTTATTGAACGATTTGTTTTATTATCATTGTATTTATTCACAAACAATTAAATAATACATTCATATCTTTGTATTTATCATTTGATTTAAAATTAAAATGAATGAAAATGTATAATAGAATTAAATAATAATTGAATTTTCATTCTTTAATTACATTCATTTTACCATCATTCTCATTTCATTGTGTTGTTTATCTTATTTCATTGGATTTATTATTAAAACGTCAATTAAATTATTTTAATTACACAAATTGTGTATTTCTTTATTATCTGCATTTTAATATCAATAAATATAATAACAATATTAGATTAATAAAATATAATGAATGAGGTTATGAGATAAAGAAACAAAAATAAATAAGAAGAATTGAATGAATAAATTCATAGAAAATATTGTATGTTATTGTTGATGTTTTGACACATCATTTTATTCATAACAATGTTTCATGTCTTTTACAACAAACAAATTAGAAATAGCAAAACCAAAGAACTAATAAAATGAAAAATAACTAAAAATCAATCATAAATGCAAACAAACCCTGATGGTTATTACAACATCGAAATGATTGACATGATGAATTGTCAATATCTGTCATTTGTCAAAGAAGAAAAACCAATCAAACACAACGCAAGTGAAAAAGAAGAAATTACAAGAGAAATGAAAAAAAGAAATTATCATCAAATTAGAACAAGAAAGGGAGACATACACAAAATCGGAAAGAAGAGTGATGAACATAACAAAGAAGAGAAAGAAAACACAGGAAGAAGTGAAGATGATACAATTGAAGAAGATGAAGGAAAAAAGAAAACAAGAATAAATGAAAAGAAAAAAGAAAAGAACAAAAGAACAAACAAAGAAAATATGATAAAAGGAATGAGTGAAGAAGAAAAGATGAAAGAAGAAAAAGAAATACAATATTCAAACACACCAATTAATCAAGAAATTAAAACATACAATATCATTAAAGAAGGGTATCAAAGAATTAAAAAAGGGGAAATTATAGAAGGAAAAGAATATCAAGAAGAAACAAAGAAAAGTGGATGGAGTGTTGGGAGTGATTTAACGATTATTTCAATGATAATGAAGTATGGGATAAGTGATAAGAAAGAAATACATAACAATCCAATCATTAAATATCAACTTGAAGAAATCAATGGAATTAGAAATGAAGAATATTGTCAAAAAGTTATTTCAGAACGAATTAAATATCTTGTAGAATTAATCACAATAAATATAAATGATAAATCATTCCATACAATACCACATTGAAAATAGTACTTAATTCATTCAATCATTAAATTATTCAATGAAATATAAATAACATAGTATTTTATTCATTTGTTTTTATTTTATTCATTCAAATGAATATATTAATAATGATAAACAATGAATGATAAAATATTCTAAATCCATTTAATTAATATCCATTCAAATTTAATTAAAATTACCAATCATAACATTAAAATGTTTTCAATTGTTTTATTCTGTTTTATTCATTTTCATAACAAATATCAAATTCATTCTATTTATTTGATTGTTATTATTCAAGTTATTCGTTATTGAATATAAACATAATATGTTTAATATTTTCAAACACACAAAATGAAAGATAATTAAATATATGAATAAAATACAATATATCAATTCATAGATAATACCAATTCTAATATCAACAATTAAATGAATTTAAACAGTGGTTGAATAACAAATAAAATAATAAACAATTAGAAGAATTGAAAAAAACAAAGAATAAAACATAAAAGAAGTGATAATAAATGGAAATAAAAAATAAAATTTGTTTAAGAAATAAAATAAATCTATTCAATTGATAGTTCATCATAAAATAATGAAAATGCGTTGATTATAATAGAGAATTTATACAAAATATAAAACAACAATATTACAATGTGAAATAATGAATATTGTTATTTCATCACTTTTAATATTATGAAATAAATGAATATTAATTAAATCAATTGAGTATAAATGATAAATTCATGTCATTAATTATATTAGTTATAAGAAGTATTTAAACATAATATCAAA